>NW_010183457.1:0-24696 GCF_000695765.1 Mesitornis unicolor
CAGGGTGGCTCCACAGAGTGAGTGGTGGGTCTCCACCATGTCCCCATCCTGGGGGAGTCCCCTCCATGACCTGCCACCACCCCGGGTGTGCATCTCTACGAAGCTGCTGAGAGTTCTAAGTCTCTGACTCCCAGCCTGGGATGCTGGTTGGCTCGGCAAGGGCTGGCCTCTGCTGAAACAAGCCCCAAACCACTGTCCCCATGGCCCTGGCCCTCAAGCAGGAGTCTCCAAGGGAGATGACTTACCAAGCTCCATGTCCGCCACTGCAGGAAGAAGTGTGTGTGGGGATGGGTGGTGGCAGGGATGCTGCGCAGCTGAGCCCTGGCTGCTGGCTTTTGGGTGGTGGCTTCTGAGTGCGAGCATCCCGCAAGGTCCCACTGGTGTTGGTCTGATGGTTGTTTCTGAGCCCAGGCATCTACCAAGCAGCTCATCGGTGCACCCATCTGGGGCAGCTGCAGCATCAATACCTGGGCAAGGAAGAGGACTCAGGTCTTGTTTCTGGAGCACACACCTTCAAGCTTACCCCACTGTTGGGCAAATAGTCTCCTGGAAGCCCATTTCTCCAGGCAAGGCCTGTCTGTCCTTTCTCCAAAACTGGGGTGGTTCACCATCATGTGCCTCAGGGAAGCACAGAGTGCCTTGTGCTGGGATTTTTCCCCCCTCCCTACTGGAGCTATCACCTACCCTGTCACAGTGAGCTGGTCCAGAGAGGTAGGTCCATTTGGGTATTGCATTTATTGCCCAGCTCCTCCTGGTGAGTTCCCCCAGGGTCTTGGTGAGGCCTTTCTGACCTGTCCTGGAGAGGAGGGAGCCTGTGCCACCCTTCTCACAGCAGCCCAGCCCTGTGCAGCATCCACCAGCGGCTGCTGTGCTGCAGAGCATCCCCACCCTGGCGTGGATGCTGCATGCCCCCCCGGGAATGGCGCAGAGTCCCGAGCTGCAGGGCGTCCTACCCTTAGCTTGCAGCATGGCAAGCCCAGGGCAGATGGGGCAGCTCAGGGCTGTGATGCTCCAGGTGCTCCCCATGGGTGTGGGGCAAAGCTGGGTGCAGGCATCCCAGGCTTTCCCACCCTGCAGCTGTGGATGGTGCACACTCCCCGTCCTTGGGATAGGAGGTCTGCACATCCCAAGGAATGCAGTAGCAAGGGAGTGGGTGGTCATGTTGGGAGATGCACTGGACGCTGCTCCTGTGCCAGAATCTTGAGGGGGCTGAGAGGTGGACAGGGGTCCCTGAGGGTGGAGGGGATGGATAGCAGCACCAAGTATAGACTGGTGTCCAGCTGTAGACAAACAGCCTGAGAGTGGATGGAGAGCCCTGTGGGAGGTGAAAAAGGTACCCAAAATCTCTGTGAACTATTTCGTGCTTTCTAGCAGCATTTCCATAGTGGGCTCTAGGAGGATGCGAGAGGGAAAGCCCTGTCCAAGCTTGCTTTAAGTAACATGTAGCTCTGCCAAGAAATTCAGGGCAGGCCCAGGCAGGTGCTGAAACCGCTGCCAGGCACTGCTGGGGTGGATCGGGCAATGCTCAGCCCCTGTACTGCCTGAGCCCTGGGTGTGTGGGGCTGCAGCGGGAGTCTCCAGCCCGGGTTAGTGGGTACAAATCTAACCCCTAGCCCTTTTCTCTTCTCTTTTCAATGGCTGCAGGAGAGTGTAGGCTTGTTTCAGGGCTGGAGCTGGCTCTCACCCAGCTGATTGGCATAGCTGCATGGGGAGGCTGGGGTGCTGCAGCCACCCCTGCCTGCCTGGTGACCCTCCCACAGGACAGAACCTGGGGAGGGGGAAAAAATACCTCCAGGCCTCCTACCTTGGGGCGGCAGAACACAGTTCAGGCAGCTTCCAGCCATGCTAATGGCAGCCTTTCCTCTCTCAAAGGTTGCAAGGATGCTGGAGATGTGTGCCAGGCTGGGGGACAGCGTTAATGTCTCCAGGGTGAACCCTTGGCTCCCAGCCCTAGGGCAGTGGTACGTGGGACAGAGACATAGTCACCCATCTTCCTGCCCCATTCTGGTGCAATGCTTGTGCCCACCAGCATGGCCGTGAGTTGAGGCTCTCAGCTTTCCATGCTGCAGAAATAGGTCCACTTTTCATCAGGTTGGCAGGCAAACTGGTGCTGGCACCTCTCTGACGGTCTGTGTGGAGACCAAAAAGAAGAAGGTTTCTTTTAACACAGAAAGTTCCTCTTTTGAGTGTCCCCAAGAGGCTGTTTTCTGTTGAGGAGGGAATATGGGATTTTCTAGCAGGCAGGTTCCCTCCATTCTGGGGAAAGCCCATTGAGACTCAGCACTCTGATTGATTGGGAGCCCCTTATAGGAGCTATGGATGGTTGGTGACTTCCTAAATGAAGCACAAAATTGGAGCACAAAACCTCCAACACCGTCTTCCGAAAATGGCAGAATGAAGTGCTTTCAATTTTCCACTTTATTTTTTTGATTGCTGCTTCCTGTTGCTGAACCCCAAACTCTGTCCCACTTGGGCAGACTTTGCAACGAGACATGCAGAAGAGAAATGCCATTCTCCAGCTCAGGGCGGAATACATTTCTAGCTCCCTTTGGTCCGGCAGCAGCCCATCTACCAGGGTCTCATGGCATGCGTCAGGGGAGCATTGGCATCATGTCTGGTGGGCGTACACAGTGGGGAAACCTAGGGTCAGCCAGAGGAGAAGAAGGAGGGTCTGCGTGTGAAGGGCAGCCAGCCGGCATCTCCCAGGAAGAGGTTAATCCTGGAGCTCCATATCTCGTATCTTATTGCTGGCTACTTTGGTTAAAAGCTTTTTTGGCTCTGTTTCAAGGGCAGGCTGGAGGATGACTCATGCATACCTGCCATCAGGGAGTGAACCCTCTTGTCCAGGCTTTCCCAGTGTAAGGTGATGGTTTCCTGAAAATCCCCAGCACTCTGGAGGGCCCCAGTCTGCTGACCCTGGTGTCTGGGAGAAGCTGTGTCCCAGCAATGCTGGGACCCGCTTGCCCTTAGAGATCTGGGGGGTGGTGGTGTTGATGGGGTTGCAATCACGACAAGAAAAACTTACCTACGCAGTTGCAGATAAGCAGGCACTTCTTTATTCACAGCGCTGGGGATGCACAGAGGCTAGCTCCTCTAATGGTTCTCTGAAATCCATACATTTTCACAGCCTATTTATACATATTTAGCAAAGCAAAATCATACGAGGATCCATAAGATGATCACCTCTTAGTCTGCCCCTCACCTTGATTGGTTCCCCACTATCACGCCACATAAGACATTGGATCGCCCCTATAATTTTGTCAAAAATAGTCTCGGTCCATTCCCACAAAAGTCTCGGTCCATTCCCACGGTGGTCTGACCACAGCTATTATCCCTCATTCTATTGTCTAATTCTTCTCTTGAACATGGTACGTGCTTTCTCTAGTGCTTATACAAACATATCTTGCAATCTTTCTTAACTCTATAGTTTAAACAAATACCTATTCTAACTACATAATCATCAACCCACTTTAATTACCTTGCCCACTTTAATTACCTTGATCGGTCAGAGTGCTCTTTTAGCTCTGCTGCTAAAACAAATACCCACCCCAATCAGCCAGAATTTTCTTGTAACTGTAACAGTGGCATCTCCAGCACAGACACAGGGTGATGCTGTGTGAGTGTCATCGGAATGGGGACTGGCTGTGGTGGGGGCAGAGCCACCAGCACCAGGCCAGCCTGCCCATGCCTCAGCGTGGGAAGGGAGCAGGATCTTTTCTTAACAGTGGTGATAACTTAAGCAACGCATTGGGAAATGTAAGCGATGTGCAGCTGCATGTGGAGGTAACAAATGCTCTGCTTATTCCCGATGTTAGCAGCTGAGCTGCTGCTCGTGGAGGGGTTTCTTTGCTCCGTGCGTGGTTTGCAGCTCCCCCCAACGTGTTCATGGTGAACAACACATGGGCGCAGGACTCATGGACACAACGACCCACAGCCGGTGTGGGGGTGCTGCTGGGGGTCTCTTGAAACCCTGAAACCCTTTCCCTTGTGCAAACACCCCATGATGTGGACTCTGCCCCCTAGGGTCCCCTCTATGACATGGTTGCAACATCTTTGCTCCATCACCCTTGTGAGGATTTTGGGGGGTTTGCTGCTGGGCACCTGAGTGCTTTGTGTTGTGTCGGAACGCCTTGTTTGGAGGATGCTTTCTGTCCGACTCTCATCCCTTTTGTCCACAGAGCAAGAGCTGCGCTGTCACCTTCCCAACGCTGCCAGATGTGCCTCCGAGTTGTGCCGCGCAGAGGACCAGCCCCAGGGGTAAGGAGGCAGGAACCACTGCAGGTCCAGAGCTGCCCTGGGGACTCCAGGCATGAGGGTGGCATGTTGCCCCCTGGCACAGGTTGTGCCGGCTGGTGGCAAGGCCAGGCCACACCACAGTGGCTCTATCCCCTCTTACCAAGGTGATGTTAGGAAGCTGGATGGTCTCTGATGAGGTCCCTGCTGCCCATTGTGCTCCTGAAATGACAAAAAAAATGAGGGCTTTTGGAGATGGCTGTGGATGAGGGCATCCAGGTTTCTTTGCTGAAGCAACCCTCTCTTTCCTTTTGTGTGTTTTGGGAAAATCCCCTGAACAGCTGCTCCTGGTATGCAGGCAAAAAACAAGGCTTGGAAGGAGTTTTGAGGTTTCAGGGTGAAATGATTTCACACCAAGCAGCCTGATCCTGCTCTGGAGTGACCCTGCTCAGGAGGACCTGAGGAGCAGGGACCAGAGACCTCCAGAGGTGTTCACAGCCTGAATCGTTCTGTCTCTCTGGCCTCCCTTCAGATATGGAAACTATTCATTATTTAAAGGCTTTTATTTGACTGATAAACATGAAGGTGATGTTTTGGAGAGCTGTAAAGAGGAGACCCCAGGGTGTCTGTGAAACAAACCCCTTTCCTGTGATGGTGCAGCTCCACAAAGCAGGTGAGCCTTTCCATGTGGTTGTCCATGGCCGCTCCATGAAATGTGCCTGGGGAAGCTTGGGAAGCTGCAAAGCCCAAACCCAGCAGGCAAAATCCACATGTTTCTGACATCTCGTAGCTTTGAGGGAGATCCTCCTAATCTGGCTATGTTGGATGCTCTGTGTTGGGGAGGAGGATGCCTTGGGGACACCCAGGATGGGCTCCCTGAGCTTGTGCAGGGCGAGGGACCTTGCAGGATGCGTGGGGTTGTGATGGGGAGAATGGTGAGTGCATGGTGAGATGCAGAGAAGCAGCCCTGTAGCATCATCAGGGTTTTAGTGTCTGCTGAAAGATCCATGCAGGGTGACATCTTCAGGCACCTCACTAGTCCAGACAGTGCCTCAGTTTCCCCACTTGGAAAACCTGTTAACCCTGCGGGGAATTTTGGGCACCAGTGCATGGCAGGGGATGGATGAGTGATGGGCCTGAAGTTGCCTGGTTTTGCTGCACAGCTTGGGTGGCCATGGTCACCAGGAAGGGACCGATAGCTCACCTTCTGTCTCCTGAGACAATTCCTTGGATGCAGGCTCTGTGCTGGGGGTCTGGCTCCCCAGGAGAGCAGTAGAAGGAATGCTGTGCCATGCTGACGTGTTACACCTTGGCCAGGGCTTTACCAGGCTCTGAGAGCCGTCCATGCTCCTCCATCAGAAGACCAGGGTGCAAACCATGCCCAGATACCACATGTCCCAGCCAGTAGTCTATGTCCTTGCCCTGGGTTGCAGCCTCCTCCTTTCAAGTGTTTACAAGAGCTAACGTGCCTGTCATTGACAGCTCTCCATGCTGTGGCTAGAAAACACCCCAGAGTTTTGTGGGTAGAGCTGACAATATCTGGCAAGACATTTCTCCCTTGCAAGCATGCTGGAGTGGCTTTGCCAGCACTTAAGCAAGGGAAGAGAGGCAATGATAAAGAAAGGAGGGAAGGGAACAAACCCCACTAGCCCAAAAGAACAGAGGATGGCACCAAATTTACTGACATTCTCTCTCTTGGTTGCCTCTGGAGCAGCAGGAAAATGAATTGGAGGGGGTTGGCTGCTTGTGAACGGCCCTGGAGCAGGACTGGGCTGTACAGACCCTGGGGTCTCCTTGGGCTAACCTTTCTTTACTCTGGCTTGGTTAGAAACACGCTTCTGAAAGGCATGGGATGGGCTTGGCCATGGGTGATGTCCTGGGAAACGCGGGGGGCATCTTCTGCTGGGGCTTGGCTCCGGTTCAAGTGCTTTGACATTGGCATGTTGCATCACTCCTAATCCTTTTAGTGGTGTCTTGGTTTTGGAGAGAGCATGTTTGGGTCTCCAAATCCCATCCTGAGGACCTAAACTAGCCCACTCCAATGGACCTAATCTCTATCCTTTCCCAAAGAAATGGTCCATCTCATCCTGGTGACTGCTCCTAAGGCTCCCTAGGCCTACCAAGGACTTTACGTGCAGTGAAGTCTCAGCTCTTCATGGCCAGCAAGCGCTCTGGAAGTTTTAAAAACTTGCCAGATGTGGTTTTGCTGAAGGAGACACCAGTTACCGTGTCTCCCTGGCTAGGGCACTTACAGCTTAGTTTGCTGTGACCTAATGAGATGTCTGCTTGTCCCAAAACCAGGTCTGTACCGCCTACCCAAGCCCCTGACACTGCCTCCTCTACCTGTAGGGATGCTGGGATCCCTCTGGCCATGCTGGATGCTGCTGGCATTTGCCAAATGAGGAAGGAAAAGGCAAAATGCTGAGCTTCCTCCCCCCCCCGCCCCCTCCGAGTCGAATTGTCCTCTAGGAGATTAGTCCCTTTCCCTGGCTTACAGGGGGGATTTGCAGCCGCTCCATCTGCTCAAGCCCAGCAGGTCAGTGGGTGCTGAGGAGTCCAGCTGCTGTCCCTGCTCCTGGACATCCTGGGTGAAACCACCCCTGGGTTTGCACCTCGTGTTGGGCGTTTCTGGCTGTATCAGCCAGAAAGGAGCAAAAACCCTGCACCTATGTGGGTAAAAATCCCTCTTGCGATGTGGTTTAGATCTGAGGGTGTTTGTTGATGGAGCTCATGAAAACTGTGCAGAGCAATGGTTGTTTTTTAAGCTGTTGTTGGCTGGTAGAAAGCCTTGAGCATGCATGAGGACCTCCCCATCCACCCAGGATGGTCTCAGGGAGACAATTGCCCTGTAAAACCTCTTTGGCCTTTGGGAAAGCAGGCAGGCATGTGGGGAGGAAAGAAATAGTCTTTTCCAGGTGAACCCACAACACGTCTGCCAGGGCTTTGGGGATAAATGGGAGGAGGTTTGCTAGCTCATGAGCACTTTTAGAGATGTTTTATCTGGAGGGCAAAACCAGGAGGTGATAGGGGCGATATGAGGCTCTCCCCTCTCCCGCTCTGTCGCTCCTGTCTCATCATCAGGCACCGTTTGAAGGTGGTGGGTAGCAAAGACGCTGGAGGTAAGTTCAGGAAGAGACGATGACAAATGGGCTTACAGAGGCTGGATTTATAGGGACTGACTGAACTAGGTTTGTGGAAGCGGTGGGGGGGGGCTGCTGGGTGGTGCCAGGGCTGGGGCTTTGGCAAGCGCTGTCCTGCTCCCAGGCTGTGGGGTCCACAGGACATGGGAGCCTTTGCCCTTGCCTGGGATCCAGGGTCTGGCATGCTGCTGGACCTGGGAACGTGCTCCCTCGTGCTGCTGCCTTTTCAGCAGGCATGGGGTGGTCTTGAACCCCACTGCAATGCCCGCCCCCCCCGCGGGGATGTTCCTGGTGGGGCAGCTCTCAGAAAGCACTGGTTTTTCTTCTAACGTGGCAGAAAATCACAAAGAGGGGAGCTCCGGGCAGCGGAGACGAGTTGCTGAGATGCCAGCACCATCCCCATCCCACTCACCCACAGCTGCAGAGCCTGCAGGGGAAACTGGTTTTGGCTCCACACCTCCCTTCTCCTTCTCTTGCTGTTTCTCCAGGAATACCAATGGAGGCTGCCAGGTGTCAGCTCGGAAATCTTTTAACTTTACCTCGTCTCCCCAAATGAACAATGTCTCCGCTCATTAGGTACCCGCCCAGGGGGCAGATGTCAGCTCCGCTCATGGCTTTTCTCAGCTCATCTCTGCCGAGCCTCTTGATGACTTCTGAGCGCTCAGGTCCCATCACGTCATGCCGGCTCCTGCCCGCAGGGCTGCCCACTCTGCCTGCCTGGCGGCCGTGCTCATCCCAGGCCCCTCCACTTTGGGCTCATCACCCCCACCCCTCTTGAGGAGTGAGGTTTTGAAGGATGTTTTGTTAAAAGGCTGGAAAATAACGGGCACCGGTGGCACAAGCATGGCGTGTGTGTGAGTGCGTGTGTGTGTGCAGAGCTGGAATCGTTTTTCCTTGCCTGGCCAGCGCCTGGGAGGAGAAGCCTTTGCTGAAGCCCGCCCTTTGAGGCTGATGTGTCCCGACAGCTTGTTCACTGGGACATTAAAATCATTGCCTCTGTCTGCGTAAAACACCCAGTAAGGCGGATGATGGGAACACAGGTCAGGGGAGGATCGTTCTCTCCCCTGCATGATGAGCGGTGGCACTGAAAACCCCAAGCAGCAGAACAAAGCGGATCCCAGGGCCACAGAGGCTGCTGCATCCTGACTGGATGTGAGCAGGGTCTCCTCTGACACAAAAGGGGCTGGAAGCTTTGGGGGGCAACACAGACAGAGCTGTCTTGCTGAGATTCCTGTCTCTAAGGTGTACCACAGCTGAGGGATTTGGTGATACAGTGGGATAACATCCCCATCCCATCCAGCGCCTCCCTCACCAACTGCGCAGTGTGTTTTCCCAAAGAGCTTGAGTTTTCCCTGGGGGTAGGTTGCAGCAAAGCAAGAGAACATCTGCAAGCTCTCCATACTCTCTGCAGACCTTGGACCTCAGACAGGTGCCCCACAGTCCCAAACACAGGGGAGTGTGTTTGCAAGATGTCCTATGGGCACAAACAGCCTGGCACTCCCAGGTGAGGGGATGCTGGAGTCCAGCTTGTCTGGCTGAGTTTACAAGGAGAGGCAGGCTGGGTTTTGGAGCAGGTTTATTTTTGGGGAGGAGGGTGGGCAAGGTGGGATGATGGTGGTATGTAGTAGGGGATACAGGAGGACCTGCTGGTATTTAGGATGGTAGAACAGGGCAGTGTGCCAGGGTCTGGAGGGAGCTGCTTCTGTACCTCTAGCCCAGAGTAGGTGTAGAGATGGGGAGACTCTGGGCAAGGCTGCTGAAAATCTGGTTTTGTCTAAGCAAGCTTTCCTTTGAGGAACCCTTAAAACTGCTTCCCAGTGTGACCTGATGAGTTGGGCTGGGCAGTAAGGCAGCGTGTGAGCTGGGGTGCTCTGGACACCCACCAGGGCAGTGCCAGGGGTAGCCCCTGTGCCTCGGTGCTGCTTTGGATGGCTGCAGATGTCCTCAAGAGCAGTGCTTACCATCTTGCTCAGCCTGAGGGAAAGTGGAGGAGACATCACAGCCTTGTGGGACTTGCTCACACGTGGAGGTACCCACCAGCTCACCTCTGAGGCTGGGCACAATACGGGAGCCACACACAATTAGATCACCTTTGCATCCTGTTGATGCCACATGGTCAAACCCTCTTTGGACAACATTTGGCCACATCTCCATGATTCCTTCTTAGCCATTCCAGAAGAAATGTTGCAAAATTTTGAGCCTGCTGCAACAAGGTGGCCGAGTCCTCCAGCATGCGTGGCTGGCATCAAGCTGAGGGTGCTGCTGAGCTCCTGGAGAAGTGCTGTCCTGTGTGGGGTCTGTGCTGCTCAGGGGACTTGGTGCCTCTATGAGGTAAGGATACTGTAAGGTCATAGTCTGCAAAGGCTGACTTTTGAAGGGACTGGCCACATCAGTGCATTGGAATTCATTGCATCCTCAGGTGCTGTTACCTGGGAGCAATAGGTGTGATTTTTCTGGGAAACACAGGCATGTCCATACCTGGTGGTGACCCGCACCTTAATCACAGAAAACAGGAGTTCGGTGGCTAATCGAGCATGTAGTTTGACCAGCTTCTGTGCATCTCAGGGGGCTACCAAACATAGAAATAGCAGTTTTAGAGACTGGCCTACAAGTCTATCATCTGCACGAAACATTTAGAGCAAAAACCTGTGCTGGAAGCAGGAGTTTGTGTGTGAATGTGCACATGGTGCACAGTGCAAGGCTACAGGGTCATGGTTGGGATCTTGCTGTGGAGCATGTTATTGTAAGGGCGGAAGGGTTGTAATGTAACCAGAAGCAGGGCTGCTGGGAGCGGGACTAATATTTGATTAAGAAAACTGCTGACCAATTCTTTAATGATGCATTTCCTGAATACTAAGCCTTGTCTTGGGATAAACTCAAACCTATGACCTGAAAGACAAATAGAAGTTTCTTTCTTTGTGAATTCACAGGCTGCGTGGCTGTGTGTTGCTGTTCTGCACCTGTGTGGGCAGCAGGGAGGCAGGATGTACCCGCAGGGCTGGGACGGGAGTTTGACCAGAAGTTTGTGCTGATCAGCATTAAAAAATTACCAAGGATTCCTTTGCTCGGGGCTGGTTTACCCCTGCACTTCCCCATCCCCCTGGTTGCTGTCAGCCATGGCAGTGGTGCTGGGAGGATGCTCTTGTGGGTTCTCGGGTAGGGGGACTGGCCAGGCACCCCAGGGTGCTGAGATGTTGTGCTGCCTTCCAGGTCCTCCCCTGCTACCTCTGCTGCTGACCCCCAGCCCTCTGCCCCACGGCCACCCTGACCTGCCTCTGCTACTCCTCCAGTGGTGAGTCACAGTTTGGGTTTTCTGTCCTTTCCAATTATTTTGGCAATTTTTTGGGGACTTGTGCTGCCATCTGGGGATGCAGTCACTATCTTGGAGGACATGGCTGCCGTTCAGAGATGCTTATAGGATATTCTGAGGGGAAAAAACCCATTAATTCTGAGGATAATTGGTCACTGAGAGAGGCTGCGCAGTCTCCATCCTGGGAGGTTTTCAAGTCCCAGAGGGATGAAGCTGTGGGAAACCTGGTCTGATCTTAGTGCATGACACTGCTGTGAGAAGCAGGCGGGGCCAAAGACTGACCTTGGGGGTTCCGTGGGCTTCCCTTTCACCGATGGGCTCCTTCCCATGGCAGCGGCATCTGCCCCTCATGACCAGGTGGCTGGGGCTGAGCGTAGCAGCTGCTGAATCACCAGGAAGAGGAAGATAGGTTTCCCCTTCAAACACCCAAGCTGTCCCAGCATATCAAGAGCAGCATCAAGTCCGAGCAACAAGTGAGGCCTGCAGTTTGCCCATCCCACTGCCTGAAGAATATTTTAGGTGATGGAGAGGTTTTTCTGCCCTCTGGCACTCAGCTTATTAACGGCTCAGGCTGCTCGATTGATTTTATTGATGGGCAATGCATGCCCCAGTTAACTTATTGGGAGCAGCAGCAAAAATAAAGCAATAAAAATAACCCTGTGCCCATGTCATGGAAACGTGCTGGATTGTTTCCATTGCTGTGGTGGTGTGATTTCTGGATGAAGGAGACCCCTGGATCATGCTCCCCACCAGGGTACAATTCCCACAGCTGGACCACTGGGCTGAGGTCACCTGGGGGTCTTCATGTCCAAGGGATCCCCTCCTCCCCAGCCTAGCTCTTTGGGTGACTTTGCTTTGTTGGTAGCTTCTGGGGTAGGACCTGGCCAAACCTGCTTTGAATGCAGAGAAAAATCTAGGCAGGGCTTTGCTGTCTGCCCCATAAACAACATGGAGATAATGTTCCCAATTATTTTGTGTGTCTCCCCAACCCAAACCATGTTTTAATCCTCTCTGAAAGTCACTTTTCCTGGATGGTATGCAGCCATCGAGTGTTCCTCTGTGCTGTGCCTAATCTCTGCCCTGTCCTGGTCTGCAGGCTCATGCCGCAGACCCCTGGTTTCTACCCTGCACTCAGCATGCCCTTTTCTGGTGCAACCGGACCCTCCGAGGATACACTCTGGAGCTCAAGGCCAGCCTGCAGGGTAAGGTAAGGTGAACTCAGTCCCTTTCCAAATCCTGGGAAGGGTCTTTGCTGTTGCACTGCTGTCTCCTTTAGGCTGTAAAACGCCTGTGGAGAGGATGTGGTTGGGCTCTGTTGCCCCTCCACATGAGAGGCAATGCTGCAGCATGGGCAGAAAAGGGAAGGGGGTTTTGCTCCCTGCATGGTGCAGTCCTGCTAACAGGGCTTTTATGAAAGGTGTGTTTTGCTGCTGGGACCTCTCCCTGCTAAAGGGCCGGTGCAGTGGAGCATCTGGGCAGGTCTCCTGTCCCACCGCCTCTGCCCTCCTCTCACTTGGTCACCTGCTTTCCACCACGTTGGTCACAGGGGTCCATTAAAACCAGCTAAAGAGCTAAGCTGGGAAGTGCATAGATGGGGTCATTTTCATCAGCCGCTCTGCTTTTGTTACTAAAATAGATCTGCATTGGCCTGGGGCCATCGCATTGTCCCAGACATTGACTATCGCAAATGGACAGCGGGGCAACATTTTCCATTAGTGAAGAGGAGGATGTGCATCTCTGAGTGAGAAGACAGCTCCATAAAGCAGAAATGTTGTAGTGACAGACAAATCCACCTCTCTTCTCTCCCTTTCCTTTTAAAAGTGTCACTAATCCCTGTTTTCTGCACATAAAACCCTGGGAGAGACTGGCCAGAGCAACACCCCATACGTAAAACAAGATGTGTTTTAGATAATGGGATGTAAGTTTCTCAGAGCAGCTGCAGGTGACCCAGTAAGATGCAGCAAGGGTAAAACTTGCCCAAAAACCTGCCAGGAGGCTTGTTCACAGTCACTGACAACAAGGTGGGTACTGGTTATGCCTGGTCTTGAGCATGCATCGTCTGAGATCTCTGCCATCACCATCTGCGGCTCCTGTGTGCTATGGGCTGCCTCTTACAAACACATTCATCTGTACAGGGGTTTTTGGGGTGTGGAGAGCAGTTTTGTCTTTCCTACTGGTAGCCTGGAGGCCATGAGCTGAAAGAAGGATGCACTTGGGAGTGCATCCCTGGAGGGCCTTGCCTCTGCCCTGCTTGCTGGCATCTCCCTGAGCATGGCAGGTCTTGAGGAAGGGCTCCCCATCGCCATCCCCAGGAAAACGGGGACACAGCCTTGCTGGGGGAGCTGAGTGTCCAGCCTGTGACCAGGTACCCAAACTGTCCTCTTACAAGCACTCATAACCCCAGTCTGTCCACCAAGCGTGTTTTGTTCTCTGGCTTTAGTGAAGACACTTTTTTGCAATAGGTGGTTATTAAAGCATCATTTAAATGAACATCACAACATCCCACAGCTCCCATCTCCCTCCAAGAAGGTCTCTGACCTCATTTTTCTGCCTTCCCATGCTCACTGTCCAAGATCCCATCCCTTCTCCCAGGCCTGTGCCTCGACCCCTATCCCTCATCCACAGGCAGGAGAGGAGCCTGGCATCTGGCTCTGTGCAAGCCAGCATCTTCTGGCTCAAAATCCAAAGCAAGGTGTGGTTTGCACTTTAAATGCTAACCCCTCTTCAAGGCTGTGTCTTAGACCTCTTGCCCCGTGGGATTTCATCCTTTGATCTCAAAGCTGATCCTATGCATGTAGTACCATGACTACTTTATAGAAAAACTACAGGTGTGAGGGACACTTGGAAGAGGACTCTGTTTTTGGAGACCAGTTGGCACTGGGAGACTGCTGCTGCTCCATCTCACATCAAGGCAATGCAACGAGTGGTCACTGCTGATGCTGGGCAGCCAGAGATACTGTGGGGTGATCAAGGTGTTTGCGTAGGAAGTGTCCATGCTGGCAAGGGGAAAAGGCTGCAACACAAGGCTGTGGGGTGATGGTGGGGATGTGCCTGCTAGCAGCAAATGATTTCCCAATTTGACCCTTCTGCTTAATCTGAACTTGAAGGTGAACGAGCAAAGCCAGCACCATCGATCCGGGATGCGGCTGATGAGTGCCATGCCCTGCGGAGAGCTTGGCCCCCTGTGTCAGGTCCCTTTCTCACCCCTTTTTTTTTCCTGCCTCCCCTTCACGCCTTTCCAAAGCAATCAGTCAGAGCGGGGCCTGGCGCGGCACCCCATGCCACGAGCACCGCTGACCTTGCTGGGGGCCAGGAGGATGGCATATAGGTGCCTGCAGAGAGCGGCCACGCTGTCTGATAGGCTCCTCCCAGCCGCGGCACATCAGCTCAGGGCTGCTGGGAGGCACATCCTAAAGGCAAAGGGGTTGGTACCGATAAAACCCATGCTGTGTGCCAGGAGACACGTTTCTCCTAGGTAATGAAGTTGCCTGCTGAGCTGCACGCCGATTCTCCTGACTCAAGGGGGTCTGAGGTCTTACCAAGCAGCAATACGTTGATGGTGTTTAATTCCGACTCGGCTGGCGGGGCACAATGTAACCTGAAGCATCTCCATGCTGCTCTGAGGTCTTTAGATAAAATGCCATATGAACTGGCACACACATTTATATATGTGTATATCTATTTCTTTGACCCATTGGGAAAAAACCTGAGTGTAGGTTGGAAACATAGAACTTGCCTTGGCTAATACGTGGTAAGCTCCTTTTTTGGGGAAATAAAGATGATGTGCCTTCCCTCAACATCTTCTGTGCTTTAGCCACAGATTTTCTGCAGCTGAAAATAACAAACCATTTTAATCTAAGTATTGCTTGTTCTGATCTTTTAATCCAGCTTGCTTTCTATTGACAGAGTGGCCTAAAATTATTTCTCTGCCTGCCTCTCTATTATATAATTATTCAGAAGATTACTCTGGAGCCAGATTTAGCTGGGCATCGCTGGGGAAGGATGAGGGGGCTGTGAACGGGGAGCTGCAAGGCTGGAAGGTGAGGGGAGCTCCCTCGTTGCCCTGGCAAGTTGGCCATCTCAAAATGCTTGAGGGGAAAGCAGCAAGCTGAGCACTTTTGACTATATCCATAGTTGGCAATGGAGTATGGCAAGTTTTTCCCTCAGCTTGTATTTGTTGGAATAAAATGTCCAATGGTCTGGCTGGTGGCTGGAGAAGTGTGACCATCTGAGCCAGAGAGGATTTCAGGTGAATCCTTGCACTTCTCTACACTGTGTGGGGTGTTTTATGGCTGTACTTCTGTTTTTGATAACAGTGTGGTAAGACAGTTTGGCCTTGGGAAGGACCTGGAAATGGGGACTATGCTCCTGATACCTCCCCTCCCCATGCAGAGCCGTGTGTAGGGGGAACAGACGTGATGGAGAACCACTAGGTTCTCCAAGACAACCAGGTTGAGTGCTGGGCTGGGATGTAGTGGTGATGCCAAGAAGGCACAGAGATGACCATAGCTGTGGTAGATTCACCTGGGGCTTTCTGTTGGCAGGGGTGAGGAACAGGCGTATCGCTGGCATGACAAGATGGCAGAGCCCAGGGGTTTGCCAGGTAGAAACTCAGACTGACAGTCAAAGGCAGCTTCTGGCTGGCAAAAACTATGGGCTTGAGCTTTGATGGGAAAAACAAGAGGATGTCTTGGGCTCAAAAAATTCTGTTTCACTTCCCCAGACTGAGTGCCCTGACTCCAATAGGCTGGTACCGAGGAAAGGCTAGGAGCTGCTTGGCCTGTGGACCATGGCTGGCTGGGATGTGGTGGCTCAATGCTCTGTCCCCTGGGAAATACAGAGCTGGGGCAAGGAGGGACCCCCAGCATCAGTCACAGTTGGATGCTGGGAGCTGGGTCTTGCCTTGCCTTGAGGACCTTCTGCAGCAGAACATCCCGAGAATTGTGCTGGGTTTTAGGATCGGCCAATGTCTGTGGGGGGACACTTTGAAATACCCTTTGAGTCTGGCTTGGTCACACGGTGGTGGGGGCAGGCGATGCCCACCCAGAGCGTGCCACACTCCCTCCACCTTGATTGGTCCTTCTAAGCAAACTGTTTCAGCAGTCCCTCTGCCTCCAAAGCAGGAGAGCTGCCATCTCTTGGAGCCATTGGTTGGTGCGAGGAGGGAAGGCAGAGGAGGACAGGTTCAGGACCAATGTTGGAACATGAGAGAATCTTTTTTTAGTGATGAAGCAGTTGTAACACATCCCCTTCCTCTGAGGCTCAGGGAGCCAGCTGAGCTCTGGGGTCTGCAGTCAAGGCTTCAGCCTGGTCCTTCCCTCCACTGCTGCAGTCTCTGAGATGGATGGTTTAGCACAGCCCATCCCCAGGAGCCAAATGTGCATTGCTCTACGCCCTCCTCTCCCTCCCAGAGGCTCTACCCATGGCGTGGGTGGGCAGGCACCACTTTGCTGGTACCATGGTAAAGCATCTCCAAATTTTTCCCTGCACACAGGCAGTGCTCCAGTGCTCGTCTCATACCCGAGCTCCTTTCTCCTTTATGTTGAAAGCGTTGGCTGGTTTGCCCTCATTGCCTGGAGGTAACCCGATTTGCTCAGTGGCCTTTAAAAAAGTTTAAAAAAAAATAAATAATCAAAGCCCACTGAAATGACAAGAACATCAGCGGTGGGTGCATCCCTCTTTCCAGCAAACCGAGGGATTTGAGAGAAAATGGGTCACGTGCTCTTCATCCCATGCCACGTGGTGGCTCTCCCAGGGCCAATGAGGTTCGGAGCCCTCTGCACCGTACAGCAAAAAAAAATCACTGGGATTTTTTCCCCCCCCATAGCATTTTTCATCCCTTCCAAACGTGAAAAGACTGGCCATCTGTCCGGACCCCCCTCACACCAAATCGGTGCTAAAGCGGCTCTTTGGAGAAGGTAAGAAGATTTAAAAGGTTGTATTGGTGGAAGACCACTTGCTGCGAGCAACTTTTCCTATGGCTGAAAATCAGGGAAGAATCATGAAATGAGTCAGGTCTGGGGCTCCAGTATTGGTTAAAAGAGCTTTGAATGCTTAAGAGCCATCTTAAGTGAATTTTTTTGTAGAGGAAATTTAAGTCTGTGTTGGAGGATGGTGGGATTATGGAAGAAATAGGTGCGTGAGCAAGGGGGTTAGCTTAAATTAGCAGCTGCTTCTCAAGGCTTGCCTATAAAATATTTGCAAAAATATTTTTGCAAAATTGTTTTGCAAAATTGCCTTTCTCTCTTATAGTGTGTGCTTTATTTTGCTAAAATTAAATTTTACCTGGATCTTGCAGCTAATGCTAAAGATTGTATCCCTGGGTAGGGAAACATCCATCTTTGCGTTAACCAAAATATTCAACCATTCTTAATTTGCGTGATTCACAGTGCAGGCTTTGGACAGTGTCGTTTATGTATGCACTTGAGGTAGAAACACCATAAATTGAATTGCCTTAAAGAATTTGGTACTACAATAACATAGATGTTAATCATGTCCTAGTCTGGCAGTGTAATAAAACCCCCAACCCTATTTGATTTAATTTTTTACGTTTTGGTTCTATTTCCGTTAATTTTTTTTTCTTTGCGCCGAGGAAATTTGGAGAGAGGAATACCTTTTATTATGAGGCTCGCTTTGTTTTCTTTTCAGTTTGCCTTCAGATACCCATTTTACTCGAGGTGGCTATATTATTTTGGATACTGCTGTGTTTCTATTGCATTTTCTTTGGTTGCACCATTGCTTTGTAAATAGAAAAGTGAAAGATTAGTTGCAAAGGTTATGGAGGACTTAAATGCTGTTGAAATCAATGCCAAAATATCATCTCCGTATTGTAAAGGGAAAATGTTTTTGGACGTATTTTTCTTGTAATCTGAGTTTTCTGGGATAATGTAATTTTAATGTGAACCATATTAGAAAATCTTATTTTATTAGTAGGAAGTCACGTCCGGCTTAAAAATAAACCAGAAACAGTGGATCAAGGGCGTTGTGTTTAAGTTTCCATAAAATTATTGACCTTTATTTTGACAGATGCAAAGACAGATGCTAGCCTGTATTTTGATACAGAACCCAAATCCTGAAAAACAGCAGTTTTTCCTAATATCTGGGGTTTTGCTTTTAATGCAGAATTCCAGAATAATGCAGAAATATTTCTGAAACTCTTAATCTCAGACTTTCCTCCTATTTTGTGGATTAATTGATATAAATATATTTAATATTCTCAGATACAAAAGCAAATCTGAGATTCTTTCTTTCTGAAAAATAACTGTAACAAATGTTCTTTTAATCTTGCTGGATTAGGACATTTCTTTCTGAAAAAAACCTGATGATTTTGGGCAGGGGAAAAAAAGGCTACTAATGAAGACTGATGGGAAAAAACCTCTTTAAGTGATTTCAACATCATTTTAATGTTCATATTGCAATAGGTGCAAATTCTGCCTTCAAAATGCATTAGAGAAGCTGTGGGATTTTGGTACAAAAGATCAGGAAATAGGAATGCTGTCACAACCAAGGGCATATGTTGTGCAGAGTGGACCAAGCAAACCTCCTCTGTGGTGGCCAGCACCGATTTGAGGTGGAAGTGGAGGGGTGCTGGGCACCTGCACCCTTGCAGGACACTCCTCTGGGTAATGACCAATGATGCTTTTACTCTCTGTGTCTTGGTGGTCCCAGAACCGCCTTTCTCAGGCGGTGGTTATTATTTTTTCCTCCCAAGTCACCCAGCTGCTTAGGAAATGGGTGTTTGCTGAGCGGCATAGAGAGCGGTCACCTTGCCAGTGGCAGGGTGCTGGCCAGCATGGCTTCCTGTGACGAGGGGGCTCATGCCCAGTGCATGGGGATGAGCCCGATCCCACCAGTGGCAGAGTGCTTGCAGGCTCTGTTCTGACCTGTAGTGATGTGACATGGCTGCTTTTCCTGGACCTGGGACATGCTGTGTGAGGGTGGATGTGTTCCCCAGGCCTCTGCAGCTGCTTTTTGGCCAGCTGAAATGGAGAGTGAATTTAAATGCTTCCCTAATGGGTCAGAGATGTCCCCATCCCTGTAGCAAGCTTTTTTCAGCCTCTTGCTGAATGCATCTGTCCTGGTGCTGTGATTGCACATGCATCTGGTTTAATTTCTTTATTTTATTCAGGCTTTGGTAAACAGATGGGTAGCGGGAAGTGGGTGCCAGCACAGGGTACCTTGCTGACACCCACCCCACAGATGCACTATCCGCTGGAGCTTCCAGGGTACCCCCACCCATGGCAGAGGCAGCTCGAGGTGTCAGCAGCGCGTCCCACCCTGGATTTCAGCAAGGACCACTGCAGTGGCTCTTCCCTCACAGCCAGTGCTAGGTCTGGGGGCAGGGGAGATCGTGGCCCCTTCTCCAGCAGCCCCAATTCCCAGCTGAGTAAATTCACCGATTCCCTCGCCGGTGCGTTTTGCTCAGTGTTTAGACCCGAGGTTACAGAGGACCTACCATGGGGAGAAGGAGAGAGGGGAAGGCGGCTCTCCTTGATTTTAATCGGGGTTGAGGTTTAGCTGAAGTGAAAACAGATCGGGAGTGACAGTTTTGGAGCCTGCTGTCAGGGACTGAGCGTGGCGCGGCGGCGATCCACCCCCAGCCACTGAGGGTCCTCGTCCTCCTCCTCGCTGGCCAAACCCGGGAAAAGCCATCACCAGCGAGCACGGGATGGGGGCTGTGCAGCCCGGCTCCACTGCCGGCACAGCCGCCAGACAGCTTGGTCACACACTGTCCATGCATCCTTCTTCCTTGCGGTGCTTTTGGCTGGGGGTAGCGTCAGGCAGGACATGGTCTTGTGACGACCACAGAGCATGGACTCACACACAGCCCCCCCTCCCCTGCCTTCTCCAGCCCTGTGCAAATGGATGCTTGAAAAAGGAAGGATGGGGTTAGTGCTGCATCCCAACCGATCCACTTGGTTCTGACCAAGCGATGGCAGATTGCTTCTCCAGGGTGGGGAGAGACCTCAAGGGTCTCCATTCCCATGTCTCCCATGATTTCCCAATTCCCAAAGCGACTCTCTGGCTGGAAAGTTACGGGTTTAGGCTTATGGAGAAGCAGCACAGGCAGAGCACTAGATCCAGCTGTGAAGGAGTTGGGATTTATGAGGCCAGGCTGGTCATGGCTCCCCCATCAGTCTCGCATTTTCCTAAATGTGGAGGAGACGAGAAGAATGGTGCTGTACCTAGTCTATCCCTTATGTCCACAGCCTGGTGGAGGGAAAATGGGAAGACCTGCCTGTTCCCCCATCCCTCGATCAGGAGAAGCTAGAACCTGCCCCAGGTGCTTTGAGAAATTCAGTGGCATTCATAAGAGCAGCCCCAAGCCCCTCATCTTTCATCCTGCACAGCCTGGCATTGGGCTGCCATCTGCTTTTTAATTTTTTTTTTTTTTAAATAAAGCATCAGCTAAGTCAGTTGGTTTTTGTAGAGACTGAGCATGGTCAAACAACATGCTCCTTGCCCATCTTGACTTGCACCTCCTGTTTGCCCCCCATGTGCTTTGGATTGGTCAGTCTGTCTGTCTTCTCACCGATGCCTGGACAGACTCCTCCAGGGTAGCCCATACCCTACGAGCCTTGTCCTTGTTTCCAGGGATTAGAGAGAGAAATGGAGATGGGATAAAACAAGGCAGGAGATTGCTTCGCTCTCGGGATGAAGGGATTTGTGGACTGCCCCCAGATCAGTAGATTGAAAATGGAGGGAAATTATTGGGATGATGCTGCCTGTAGGATTAAAGCCAGAGCAGCCAGCAGGCTCTGGCAGAGGGGAATAGAGAGGGGGGTCGTGGATGGGGGGGGCTGCAGGATGCCTGCTGCTCCGAGCTGCAGGGAGATGCTCCTGGCTGCATCCTCATCTATTTCAGAAGACACACTGGAAGCAGATGCACCCCAGCTCTCCAGGATGCCATAAAGGGCATGCAGCATAATGGGCCAAGGTGGAGTGGGGGATTAGGGGACAGGCGGCCACGTCCCTGGCTGGATCAAGAAAAATAGTGATGGTAGGATTTGGTGCTTGCTCTGCAGGTCTT
Source organism: Mesitornis unicolor (assembly GCF_000695765.1). Taxonomy (NCBI): domain Eukaryota; kingdom Metazoa; phylum Chordata; class Aves; order Mesitornithiformes; family Mesitornithidae; genus Mesitornis; species Mesitornis unicolor. Next base: position 20,714 of record NW_010183457.1, read on the forward strand.
GTGGCCATGCATGCATCTGTGCAGCAGTGGCGCAGCAACAGCGCAATCAAAAGTCTTGTGCTGATTAAGTCCATTCAGCTCTTTTAGGTGAGGACTGAGTTCTCCTCTTGATGTTATGGTTAAGGCTGTGCCATCTTTGGCATGGCAGCAGGATGAACGTGCCTGGTGCTTTCTGCTTTCCCAAGGCCCCAGCGGTACTCTCCTCTCAGCTGCCCTTCCAGTTAAAAGGGTGCCAGGACTGTGCCTGGAACTCTTTGCAGAGCTGGGCCCTCTTGTTTCCAGGCTGCTGGAGGACAAGCTGCTTGTCGTCTGAAGTCTACACAGCTCCCCGTGGCCCTTCCTTCCTTTACGAGCAGTCACCGTGGACCTGGTGGCCAGCATCCTTTGCTGGGTGTCCTTTCACCTTCCCCTAAAAAATAGCATGTGAAAATTGGCACATAGGGGACTACTATGTGATTGTCTCACCCCACTATCTCTGGAGGAGTGCTTTTCGAATGCTGGCTGTGCTGGCATCCTTTGGGCAAGACACGGGTCCTGCGGAGCTGATGTATGGCCCCAGCAGACCATCCCTGGGGCATCTGATGAGGCATCTCCACGTGCAAGGTGGCATCTCCTGGCTCCTGTTCCTTAGTCTCTGGCTAGGGTAAAAAAGGCTAAATTAAGTGCATCCCTGAAACATGACCAACCCTGGGCACAGGGCAATGTCAAGGTTTTAAGTGCAGTTGTCCAACAGAGATGAGCTTTATTTGCAAATATGCAAATGTTCATAAGATTTAAACAATGATGACTGTCAAAATGACGTTGTCACCAACAGCACATGGCTGTGGGGAAGCAATTTTGCAGCACCTGACCTGGATCTTCTTCACTGCAGTTTAAGCACCTCACTCAAAACCATTGCCCTGTCTCCCACCACCCCCCTGTCCTGCAGAGCCTTGCCTCCTTCAGCCCTTCCCCATGGACCATGTTTGCTGGTGTCCCAGGGATCTGGGGTTGCTCTCTGCTGGCTGGATCTCCAGTAAAGACCCACGTCATTGTTTTCAGTTTTCTTCTACAGATCCTGGACTTGCAGGTTGAGTTGTCACTCCCAGCCCTTTTTGGGTGGATGGGGAGCTCTTCTGTTTCTGTGCACTTAATTGCACAAAGCCTAGCTCAATACCTTGCATTGCTGAACTGCATCTTGTTTTCTCCCCTTTGCCAAGCCCACTTTGGCTTCTTACCCTGCTCCAAGAACTTCTATCACTTGGGTTGTCACCTGGCAGTTTAACAGGAGTGCCACTGATAAATGTTCTGTGGGAGTTTAGAGCATTTGCCAACCATCTTCAAATGGTTTAATCTGCCCCAGGCTTCCCTGGCTCTTTCAGGACAATGCCATGTAGGACAGTATGGACAGCCTCCTTACTGCCATTTCCCTGCTCTGTGAAGACTCGTGCCTGGGAGTGTTTATTGCAGTGCCCTCTGCGGCACTGCTAGTGGTGTTTCTCCGTGTCCCACCACACGTCCAGGGGTACAGGTGTGGAGCACAGCACTGACGTAGTCATCTTCCCAGTCTCTGCAGCACAAGGTGGTAGCACTTCAGCTAATTTGTGAAAGCGTTGGGTTTTTTCCTGTCACTCAGATGCTGCAGCAGAATCCACCCCATTCTGCAGTGCTGAGCGCTGTGGCGGGGTCCAGGCTGGTGGTGCGATGCTGTGCTGCCAGCTCTGCCTTCCTGAGATGGCCAGGGCACCTGCAATGAGTGGAGACTGAGCCAACATTTCATCCATCATGAGCTCGTCTGGGCCCCTTGCTCCCATCTTCTCCATAACATTGGCTTGGGCATGGAGGGCCAGCCAGTATTTAAGAAAAAAACTTTAATGGATAGTTTTTATCTGTTATTTAATCTGCTGACAGAGGAAAAATCTGTGATCAAGGAGACAGGAAATGTTATTCTCTCAGTGCACATGGTTCCCAGCACTTGCTAAAGGCTTACAGATGTCTGAGGATGCTCTTGGTCACAGAGTCATAATAGACCCAACTGAGTAGTACAGAGAGCATTGGCTCTCATCACTTCATGGGACGAAATTTCTGAGGCATTTAAGCAGTTTGACATTAACTGAAAATACTATTTTTATTGGCAAATTGTTCCAAAAGTAACTAACAGGTTGAATTGGAAGTGACTGAATTAAAGTGCATTGTACCCACCTACCCACTCACCTCAGCCTTCTAAAAATGGCTTTGATTCACTGCAAAATAAAACAAATTAAAAGAAGACCCATTATTATTCCAAGGCGTTGAGACGGTAGTTTAACAGGTCCAACTCACTGGTTTTGCTCAGGGTCCCTCAGTCAGTGAGCCCCTAAACCAGCCCAGACAGGGTTTTCTGGGTTGCCCAAGGGCATCTAATAGCCTGCTCCCTCTAAACTGAATTTCCTGCAGTGCTGTGTGTCCAACCTCGGCTTGCAACACAGCAGCAGCTCATGTGAATAAGTGCAAATTCTGTATCCTGTAGATCTCTGCAGAGATGTGTCTTGGGTATGGGTTCAGATACCAACATTTCCCTAAAACTGGTAATTAACATAAGCCTCCAAGCTTTCTATCTTCTGCAGATGTATCAGGGCAAGAGGCTATCATCCTGCTGGCCTGTCACGTGGGATGGTTTTGGCGTGCAAGACCTTCACCCTGGAGTGATCTGTAGGGAAGGCTGCAGCTTTGTTTGCTAGCCTTCACCCAAAAGATCACAGTGACGGCACTGCCATTGCGACAAAACCAGTCGTTCCCCTCACACTGAGCTTGCCTTAGAGACAGTGAAGACTAACAGCATCTGACACGCAGGGCCCCATCCTGATTTCACGCACGATTGCACATCCTTGCACCAGCCGTGCCAGGGTTGCACTTCTGTGGGCTGCTGGTCTTGGTTAACCATTGAGGTGCAGTGGGCTGTGATGAGCCCCATGGTGCTCAGCGGATGAGCAGGGACCGTTGCTGGAGATCCCTCTCTGGGTTTACAGTGACCACAGCTTGGAGCCAGGGGTTTGTTTTACTCTTCGTTGTAGAGACTTGCCAGCTTTCCTCACCCTCTAGGACAGGTCTGTGCTGGAGGTATGTGATGGTGTGTTTCTATTCCCCTTGGTTTATCAAACAGGTCAGAAATCACTCTGAAACCCCACTGAAACCTACGAAGGCAAGATGGGTTAATGAGGCTGGCACGGTCAACACCCAAAGCAGGATGCACAGCCTGATTGTTAAACCAGCTTGTGGATGTGCAGGATGAAGGAGAAACCCAGGAACACAGCGGGGAATTTCCTGGAGGAGAGATCAGGCTTAGAAGAGCTTTGGGCTGGTCCGAGAGTAGAGATGTACATTTGGCTGGGATGTAGCTGAGCCCACCGCAGTGTGACAGGGCTGGAGCTGTGGGTCATTGTACCAGTTGCTCCTGAACTCTAGCTAATACCAGTATCTAGAGCCAATATTTTTCCCCGGAGGGCCACCCAGTGTGAAAAAACAAGCCTGCTCTCTAGAGGGATATGGGGAGAAAGCCGTGCTGACATGAGGGTGGTAGGAAAGGATTGTTTTGAAATAGAGAAAAGATCCCAAGAGTTGCAGTGAGCAAAGAGTTTGGTGGGATAAGCAGGAGTTAGAAGACCGCCTGAAGCACGGAGGTAGCAAACAAAGCAGCAGCAAAGGCTGCTCTGGTTGTCCTGGCACTGAATTTGTGGGCAGAGGAGCCAGCAGAGCAGAGAGGGGAAGGGAGGAAGCAGAGGATCCAGAAGAAGATGTGTTTGCATCCCCACAGTGGTAGTTGGGGTAATTGGCATAGAGGCGAGTGAGATTAGAAGAGCCCTCTGGTGTACACGAGCAAGGAGGGAAGGCAGGTTATAATTGCTTGTCAGCAGCTAATGAGTGACATCCTGGGCCATGAGTGAAGACATCTCACCCAGAGGAGAGCAGGGAAATAAATGGGAGCAGGGGACTGAGACACAAGCCTCTAGAGATGCCTACTGTGA
>NW_010183457.1:24727-45182 GCF_000695765.1 Mesitornis unicolor
TCTTTCTCCTGACACTTGGAAAGATCAAGGGCAAGTGACGCAGGAATACTGCTGGCTGAGGTAGTGTGGAGGCCTCTTTTTTTGGTTAGAGATACCTAAATTTTTTTCCACTGAAGCTGGAGAGTGAGTGGAGGAAATGTCAGCCAAAATGACTACAGTTTGTGGAAAATGGCAGCAGCTGGAAATGCAGCTTTATTGCAAAGCAACGTTTGGTGTCACTCATGTAGATGGTGCTGCTGTCCTCTCACAGCTTCATCATCTGACAGCTGAAGCCAGCGGCTGGTGCATTTCTGTTTGGAGCCTGGGTTTAAGGGAATGCTTGACTTCATTTTTATTTTTTTTTCTCCTCGCTTCTTTCACCCCTGTCCTGACCTGGCCAGACTGCGTTGTCGTCATAATCCTGAGCTGGCTGCATCACGGTGCTTCCCAGCTGCTAAAACTCAATGCTGAAAATCGCCGGATTAGGTCTTAATGGCAGGATCAAGCTGCCGGCAGATGAGTGAGGAGAAAGCTCCTGCTTACGCAGGTGGACAGGCAGTGCTGCTTGGGAAAACAAGCTAGAAAGGGTAAAAGCAGCTCCTTTCCTGGCTTCTCCTGCTTTTCTCTACATTTAGCACATCATTCAGTTTCCAAGGGTTGGAACATGCTGGCCTGAGTTTTGTGGAGGGGGTATTGAGAGATCAGAGGTGGTTAAACATCTCCTCCCTTGCAGTGGAAAATGTCTTGAGTGATGGACTTTCTGGCCAAGATGTTAATCCCCAGCATGAAAGTCTGCCAGCCACATGAGAAACCTGGGCCATGCCTTAGTGTATTGTGGTGTGCTGAAGGACACACGTGGTGAAGGTCCTGAAGCTTTGTGGTTGTCTTTAACATCTGGCTTTCTGCTGGTGGGGCTCCTGAAACGCCGAAGAGCCTGGGAAGCACGTTGGATGTTTTTCAGGGTGGCATTGCCAAAATGCTCCACAGCAGGGTCTTGGGGGTGGTCATCTGGGTGGGTAGAACAGCATTTCCATACAGACTGGTGCCCTGGCCACCCTGCACTTTACCTGCAAAGGTCGGCAAGGGCTCTTGGTCAACAGGGCTCCAAGGTGTTGGGGTCTGTCAGCCTGCACTGACCAAACTTGTGAAGAATATGTGGTTTTTCTGGAAGCCGTGTGATGTGGAAGGGACACCTTCTTCTTTGAGTTTGCTTGGCAGTCTCTGTGAACTTTCCATCCAAACTTTTCAGGGAGGAGGCAGGTTGTGGGACGTCTTTGCACTGAGATGTCCTTTCTGTTTGTTTTTGGACAGCTTGAACAAAACATTGCTGTCCTCCAAAACAAATATCTAGATAAAGCCGTGAAATTTGATCTCCTTAACTCTGATGAGAATATTCCATGACGAGATCTACCAAAGAAACTCTATATTGTGTGTTTATCTTCTGGCAGGACCATCCAACTCAGAGACACCAGGGTGACTTTAGTGCAGATAAGAGAAACCTCCCCCATAGAGTTGAGGTCTGCAGGCAGTAGCAATGCTAGCACCAAAGCAAGAGGAACAGTTTTGTGATGGAGCTCATTTACAAGAGTCTCAATCACCTCCTCCAAAACGCAGGCTGCTGCTGCCACATCTCAGGGCGGTGAGGGCTGTCTTCGGGGAGCTGCCCCCCAGTACGGCAGCAGATGCCTTGGCTCTCTGCTGGGCATTTGCAGAGGAGGCGTAGGCAGCGTTTGCTGGAGCTGTGCCGCAGGACTCACTGGTGCGTGGCTAACATGCCTGGGGAGCTCAGCTGGATGCATAGGAGGAGGGCCGTCATTGGCAAGCATGGAGCCAATGATGTCTCCTGGCCTCTGCAGAGACGCTGGCTCTGCCTGAGCTCAGCCGAGCCCCTGTGCTCTCCCATCCGGAGGGGGCTTCGGGGATCCCAGCATCCACTTTCCCAGCACCTGTTTGGAAGCCACACTGAGAACAAAGTCCAGACTAGAGCTTGGTCTCCTTCCCCCTATGCTGCTTCATGTGCCATCTCCTGTCTGGGAGATGATCACAGAATCACACAGAATCACTCGGTTGGAAAAGACCTCCGAGATCATCACGTCCAACTGCTCCTGTCTACCCCCTAAACCATATCCCTAAGTAACTCATCGACCCGCTCTTTAAATACGTCCAGGGATGGTGACTCCACCACCTCCCTGGGCAGCCTGTTCCAGCTTCTGACGACCCTCTCAGCAAAGAACTTCCTCCTTATCTCTAACCTGAACCTCCCTTGGCACAGCTTGGTGCCGTTTCCCCTTGTTCTATCCTCCATCACCTGGGAGAAGAGCCCAGCACCCACCTCTCTACAAGCTCCCTTGAGGCAGTTGTAGGTGGTGATGAGGTCTCCCCTCAGCCTTCTCTTCTCCAGGCTAAACAACCCCAGTTCCCTCAGCCGCTCCTCATAAGGCTTGTTCTCCAGACTGCTCACCATCCTGATCATAGTATTGAATTAATTTCATACGTGGTGTTCAGAATTCCTCTAATTAGAAGATTTTTCTCAAATTTTAGGAAGGTGTCAGTATTTGTGAGGTATCAGCAAGCATGAAGGCAAAAGCACCAGCTTAGGCAATCACTCCAGCCTCTAAAAAACTGGAAAGGAGAAAAATCAAAGTGTGTATGTTTGCACATGGGGAACAGGAGTTTTTCTGCTGTTCTGAGCTTACATTTTCCTTCTTCTTCCTGATCATTGGTGCCTGAGCTGCTTTTTCCGACACAGGGAATTCCTGATAGATTAAGGAAATGTCTTGGAATTTAATGTATTTAATATCAAAACTAAGGGAGAGGGAAAAACTGCATTGCTCTGAGCACTGACGATGCCTCCTCCAAGCACTGTCCCAGAAGGCAACTGTGTTTAAACCATCTATTTGCTCTGCAACAGGATCATCCTTTGGAAAGATGTTAGCTGGCTGTTTTGGGGCAGATCAGCGCTGATGCTGCTCTGGTTCTCTGCCTGCAGTTGTCCAGGGATGATGCTTGGCAGAGCCTCACTTGGCTTGCTGTGCAACTTCCATTTCGGGGCCAAACTCGACGCTTCTGTCTCTTAATGCTGCGTCTTTGACCTCTGCGGGGCTGTGCCCGCTTTGTACGGGATTGGAGCTGGGCTCTGTATCTACTCGTTCTGTCAAACTGGACATAATGGTGTCCTCAGGGCTTTCAAGTAGGTGGACAAAGAAGCCATTTCGAAGCTGCTGTGAATTAGGCAGAATCAGACGGTGAAGAGAGGTCTAAGATGGGTCTCTCTTCAGGCAGGGAATGCTCCAAAATGCTCAAAATGGCGTTTGGGGGATAATTTTACCCAGCTCTTTGTCTGTGAAGAATGAGGGCTGTGGAGGGAGGCACACGGCCAGGGTAAATGCCTCAGCCCTATTGTCCCCATCATTCCCATTGAGCTTATGAACCCCCATATAAAAGACTTACCTTTCACTAGTATGATTAAGAAAAGGCCAATGTAGCTTTCCCGCTCACCAGAGCATGAAGCGTGTTTAATTTAATAATGCTGATAAATCTTAAAGCCAGGAGCATTTGGCTAACACATGACCCACTTTTTCAATCAATTGGAAACATTTACATAACGGCCTGATGCAGGGTTCGTCCTGTGAGGGATGTGGAGCAGGGGATGGCAGACACCCCCGCGATAAGCATTTCAACTATAGCAGATTTGGTGAAAGCAAACGGCTGGTCCTTAGTGGGCAAGGTGTGACCCACCTCACTGGGACTGCCAGCTCTCCCACTGCTGCAAGGATGTGCCTGGGTTTAGAGCACCTCAGCCACCCAGCTGGGCTTTGGTGGTGTCACGGCTTCGTTTCTTTCCCTGCGGCAGGGCTAGATTGTTCCTTGGACAGGACATCCCTGGGGATGGCTGTCCCCCTGTGCGGTGGGGGTGTCTCCTCCATGCAGGCACATATCTCCTGGCACGTCAGTAGCACCAGCAGTGCTGACCTCCACAAATCAGCACGTTCATCCTTTTCAGCGTTGCTTCCCATGCACAGAAATCAACACGGGGTTAACCAACACAGCCAGTTATTTATTTTCCTTTATTGTTTGCCTGCAGTGGGCTCGGTCTTAAAAGAGAATGTTCCTGATTTTGCACGTCGTGCTGTTGTGTGTCAGCCATTACACATTATACTGTGTTCCCATTACTCTGGTCCCCAACGTCATCACCTTCCTCCTCTGAAATACTCTTCTCCTCCCCACCTTTAAGAGTTCCTTTTGACTTGACATCTCCAATACATTTAATTTCTTATCCTTCTTGTGAGGATTTCACTTCTTTTCAGTTGTAACATCCAGCGGCCTCAGGATCAGTGTTTGCAAGTAGGTTATAAGCAACCTCTTTCCCAGCAAGCTGGTCTCCTGTTAGTTTGGTAGGAATGCCATCTCCTTGCTAACCATGCAGGTTTTATCCATTCTGGGCTTTGTAATAACCTCTTGGAAGATGTTTTACAACAAACCCATCTCCCAGCCATGATTTGCACACTGCTGTGTGTTTATTCATCCTAACTGCCGCTTTGCATTAAAGTAATACTTGGGAACTGGTTTGCTGCGCAGCACCCCTCCCCCCACCCCTTCCCCCCCCATATTTTGGTCACATAAGTCCCTGTCTGAGCAAAGGAAAATGCCAGATGCTTGTGACCGGGATGAGAAATCTCCCATCTGATAGATGCTGAGGGATTAAATAACATGGGGGACAACTGCTGCAAATCTCATAGCACTGCATGTAGAAGGATGCTGGCACCTCCCTCTGAGACAGGACTGGTCTCCTCATGCAGTGGGCTACAGATGCATTTCACATGCTTGGTCCTTACACAGAGATGCTTTTAAGAAGGTGTCAGGACAGAAGAAGAAGGATTTGTTGCTGTTCTGTGATATTCCCCCCCCCCGCCTTCAAAATATCAGCGGCGTTTTCCCCTCTAGAGGGCAGAGGAGGAAAGAGAGAGAATGGAAAGGGAAAGGAACACGACAGCACTGGGAGAAGGTTTCATTAGATATATGTAAAGCATGAATGGCTGGAAATGGCATGATCTTGAGATGCAGTGCCCAGAGAGTGCGCTCACAGGTTGGGTTGAAAATGCAGATGCATAGCAGTCAGGACACCAGCTCCATCCTTCCTGTTCTGAGCTCCTGGGGTCAGATGGGTATTTCCTAATTACTGAAAAACTGACTTTTGATTTTCTGAGTGCCCATTCATGCTTGAAGTGGTGAATTTTGGTTTGCTAGACAGGTGCACTGGCTCTTTTAAAGTCCCAGTTCAACCATCGGTCTTTGGCCAGGCTGCTCCTGTGTCTACAGCAAAGCTGTGTACAAGAACTGTACAAAACACTCCTTTGACCTACATCATCTTCTGGTTTCACTAGCATTCTTCGGTGAAAAAAACCACCAATCAGCATAAAACCAGAAGTATGTCTTTTATTACAGCGTCACATCTAGCATTTCAATAGCTACCAAAGGTTTCCAGCTGACTTCACAGGTGAATGGATTGGTACAATTTCCCTTTAACCAGGGAATAAAGTCACCAATATTTTATAGCTCTCATGCACACTTTGTTGTGAAAATTAAATATATCTTTTGTGCAAAAAGCCCAGTATAAAGCTATTCATAAAATCTAATATCTGCATCCTGGCTTTAGAGATAAAGGAACTGGGCAGCATAGCCTACACAGGAATGCTGGAATGTGAGTAAAAGGATGTATGTGTGTAAAACAGTCTCTGTTCTTTCAAACTGGCAGAAACGGTGTTTGCTTCTCCATTCATGTTTCCTGCAGCGAGCAGTCCCTGCAGCGAGCAGCCAGCCCAATTCACAGAATCACAGAATCACAAAACGTTAGGGATTGGAAGGGACCTCAAAAGCTCATCCAGTCCAACCCCCCTGCCGGAGCAGGAACACCCAGATGAGGTTACACAGGAAGGCGTCCAGGCGGGGTTTGAATGTCTGCAGAGAAGGAGACTCCACAACCTCTCTGGGCAGCCTGGTCCAGTGCTCTGTCACCCTCACTGAGAAGAAGTTTCTTCTCAAATTTAAGTGGAACCTCCTGTGTTCCAGTTTGTGTCCGTTACCCCTTGTCTTATCATTGTTTGCCACCGAGAAGAGCCTGGCTCCATCCTCGTGACACTCACCCTTTAAATATTTATAAACATTAATGAGGTCTCCCCTCAGTCTCCTCTTCTGCAAACTAAAGAGACCCAGCTCCCTCAGCCGCTCCTCATCTGCACCCATGAAGGTGCTCAGCCCATGACATTTCCCCGCAGCTCCTCCAGCCGTGGCTTTCCCATGCCCTGCTGCTCTGCAGGGTCCATCCCGCCTCGAGGAACTTGCCTGTTTTGAGAGAAAACCTTTCCACCTCTCTGTCCCCAGGTGATACAGCCGTGGTGCTGTCTCCTTCTGCGCCGGGGCTGCCCTCCCAGCTAACTTGCGTCTCCCATCCTCCGGTAGGAAATGGAGTCGAAGGTCTCCGAAGGCGGCCTGAACGTCACCCTCACCATCCGACTGCTGATGCACGGCAAGGTAAGGGGCTCTTGGTGAGGGGAGCCATGCCAGGGTCCAGCCAGCCCCATGTGCCACATCCTGAGCCCCAGGCTGCTGAGAGCAGATGTCCTCATGCTGATGGGAAGGGTGGCATGGTGGGGATGGTGCTCCTGGCCCCTCTTGTGCCTGGCCCCCCACCCTGTCCTTCTGATGGGGACTTCTGATGTGTTCACTAGGTCTTTTCTTCATTATGGGATCAGGCTGGATTGTCTTCATGTCTTCTAATGACATTTCTTTGCGTTTGGCTTTTTTTCTTGTAGGAAGTCGGAAGCATCATTGGGAAGGTAACAACATATTTTAAATGTGTATTTAATGTTATTGCCTGCACTGTTTGCTTCCTGTGGTGTGGTAGATGCCAGTCACCCATTCCCTATAATGTCCTTAAATGCTTAGCGTACTTCAGCATGTTGCTGCATTTGTCTGACAGAATTTATGAGACACTCACAGAGGCATCTAAGACTGTTCCCCTAAAAAAAAACCAACCTCCAAACTTAGTGCTGTTTCCAGCTGCTTCACTGGGGTGATGAATAGGTATTTATGATCATGTTGCCCTGACATTTTAATCAAATAGCTTCATTAAGAGACATTAATAAATGTCATGCAGACCCATTTAAATCCTGCTGCACTTGCCTCTGAGGCTACAGGACACATTAACTTGTGCAGAAAAGCTTCACGAGGAGCTCTGCTCCCTGGTGCTTGCCATGGCAGTTTGGAAAGCCCTGGCTATACAGGATTGGGTTTTTGATGTTTTTAAAAGGCAGGTTTGTGGTAGTGAAGATTTGCAGCACAAGCACCTTCTCCTATATGCTTGTGCTTTATTTTTCCATCAGCCTGTCCAGGCCTGGGAAGATTCACAGTTTTACCTGCTATATACTGACATATATTTGTAGGCATATCTGAATATAAAGACATTAGATCTCTCTATAGATACTAGATAACTGCCCTTCAAAGCCACTCTGAAAGTGTTAGCTTTTATCAACATCTGACCAGCTTCTGAGCTTATTCTATGTGGTTTTCCTCCTAATGGGAAAAGCAGAAAGAGAGGTGGAGGCTGCAGTTGTATGTTAGTAGCTGTTTTTTCTGTCATGTCGCACAGACACAAGGAGCAGGGCTGTGATGGCATACACGCTCAGCTCTTCAGCCTGCCCATCACATGGGGACAGAGGGCCAGGCATCGCAGAGCTGCCCAAGTGTTTGGCTGTGTGTTGCCACGTCCTAGAGAGATGCATGCTTGGAAGAGTTGTTTTGAAGGTGGAAGTCTTGAGTTCTTACAATAGCCTGTGTTTCTGCTTCTTATTTCAGAAAGGAGAGACCGTGAAGAAGATGCGTGAGGAGGTAAGCAACCCTGCTCTGTAGAAGGATTTGTAGGAGGAGGGGAGAAGAGTGGGAAGGGCTGTCAGGCTCTCCTGCCTGGTCAGAGCTGCACATTGCCCTGTGCAATATGTACAGTAACTCCCAGGGTCAGGACACACAAGACAGCTGTGCCCATAGCTCTTTGGTCCAGTTTTCTCACTCCATACTTGAAGTCCTATTACATTTAATAGGAATTTTCCAGAGCCAAGAATTTGCTCTTAATGAAACACTGTCACTCGTAAGATGCTTGAGTTTGTCCAAGGTCTTTGTGCCTGCAGCTGCCAAGGAGTTAACAGATCAGTAAGCAGCACTCTTCTTTTTACAAGCAGTGGCCTCATGAGCTGGTCTTGCCTTGATCGCTTGGGTCTGCTTTGCAGTGAAAGGCCCAAAGCAGATGCTTGGAAAACCTTTCTGAGGGTCAGGGTAAGGCAGAGCTGGAAGCATCGCAGAGGGCAGGGGTGGGAGTTTTTCATGGGATGTCAAGAGGCTGGCATAGGTGATGACCCGGGACGAGGCTGGGACCTGCTGGTTGCTTGGCTATGGCTGTTTCAGGGCTGTCCTTCTCTTTCCAGAGCGGGGCAAGGATCAACATCTCAGAGGGAAACTGCCCCGAGAGAATCGTGACCATCACTGGACCCACCGATGCCATCTTCAAGGCTTTCGCCATGATCGCCTACAAATTTGAGGAGGTGAGCAATGTGATTCCTTTGCCCCTGGAGGGCAGAGTAAAAGGGTCTGCATCCAGACCCTTGGGTGGCCCACCAGCCAAGCAGAGCTACAGCATGCCCACTGCTGGGGCCAGCAGTGCAGATGGGCCTGGGTACCTCCAACCCACGTGTGCCTGGTTGGACTTGGTTAACTTGGCACAAAACCTTCCAGCTAGTCCAAACATCTCTAAACAGGCAAGAACTGAGGTTCAGTAAGGTGGTCTCACAGTTAATTAAATGGAGGGATGTACAATGACTAGCCATGATCTGGGGGACATGACCCCTCTTTTCTGGCCCAGGGCATTTGGGTTGGCCTGGATGGCAGGTGTCTGGTCAGGTACCAAGGGCTGATGCATTATTCTTTTCTTTCCCAAGGACATAACCAACTCAATGAGCAACAGCACTGCTACCAGCAAGCCTCCGGTGACACTGAGACTGGTTGTGCCAGCCAGTCAGTGTGGCTCGCTGATTGGCAAAGGAGGCTCCAAGATCAAGGAAATCAGGGAGGTAAGGCAGACCTGGTTTCATTATTGCATGTAATCACAGCTCCTCGAAGCTGATCTGTGACCAAGGGGGAACTGCTATGGAAAGGGGGATGCTTATGGTGGAAAGTGGGTTCATGCACCATGTTGCTTCCCAGGAAGATTCTGCTGATATAGGAGCAGCATCCCGTGGGACCTTGCCGGCATACTCCGTCAGATGCAGGCAGGGTGCCACATCTGAACCTGTGTGGGGCAGCATGGCTCTCGGGAAGCACGTGTCATCAGAGCTGGAGCTGGCTGCAAGGAAAGGCATTCAGCTGCAGGATTTCTCCTCCTCTCTCTTTCTGTCTTCAGTCAACAGGTGCTCAGGTTCAAGTGGCGGGGGACATGCTGCCCAACTCCACGGAGCGGGCGGTGACAATCTCGGGGACACCCGACGCAATTATCCAGTGTGTCAAACAGATCTGTGTGGTGATGCTGGAGGTACAGTCTGTGACAAAGGGGGTAAAGTACATAGGAAAAAAAACCCAGCTGGCACCACAACAGCGCTGGGAGCTGTGGAGTGTGTCTCTTGTACCCTTCACCATACGTTGTTGGACCGCTCTCATTTCCTGGTACCTCCGTTTGAAACGCACCCAGTGTGTTTTTCCCACCATCATCCGTTGTTTCCTAGAGTCCTACACTGGAAACCTGTCTGGTTGCGTGCCCCAAAGGAGATGGTTTGTGTTGTGGTGGCTTTGGGAGAGAGGGATGCTGGAGGAGGCCAGGTGGGCTGGGGTGACCATAGCCTGGTGGGAGGAGAAGGCCAGCGCATCCCCTGTGCTGGGGGAGCTGAGGCTGGGAGTGCAAAGCCAGGCCCCAGTTGGGCACAACAAGAAAGGTAAAGAGTAAGGCTTGTGGAGAGCAGGGCCCATAGATGCATAGATGTGTGTCCAGGGTGCTGTTTTCTGGGAGAAACACTGACAAGCAGAGCTTGAAGATCTTTGCCATGGAGAGATGCTGCTGTACTAATGGCTTACTGCCAGGGATGACCACAGCCATGTGCCCCTCATCCACACCTGCCACCTCAGATGGGAGAAGCTCCAAGAGGAAATCCCTTGGGACATGGGATGGTGACAGCCTCTGCTCCTGGTGCCTCCCAGAGGTAGACAAGCATGGACCGATGTCAGGCCCCTCTGCCTTGCTGCACAGCCCACACACTACTGCCCTTTTATGGCAGGGAGGAGTGTGTTTGCCGCTGCAAGAGCTTCAGGTGAAGACAGCAAGGCTTGGTGGAGGTGAAGCAAAACCAAATGTAAGCAACTTCAGTTTGGCAGCAGCACAGCTAAGGAGGAATTGCCACAAGCCACGCTACCTACCGCTGCTGGTAGTGATGCTCAAGTGGGTACACTGTGCTGCCAGGAGTGCAGTTTTAGCTTCATGGTGACTCCAGGTTATGTTCTGGACTGTTGAAGAGATGGACCAAAGGTGTTGCTTGCAGGTATGTTATAAAGTCTTCTGTGGCTGCTGTTCTCACCGACCAAAGCAAGAGGTGCTGCTACTCTGTGTGGCCCAGCAATGGGAAAGGGAAAAACCCATAGTCTTCTTGCGGTCTGAAATCTAGGATGTTCTCTGACTTTAATAGTGTGCAGAGATGCTCCTTAAAATCCTTCTGTCTTAAATTATCTTACTGCAGAAATCCTTGCTTATCCCCTCCAAGATCTGTAACACAAGAAAAGAAGAAAGCAGGTTTGTGATTAAAGAGTCTGTGCTTTCATCGTACAGCATTTTTGCAGAGCTCTGCTTAGCAGGAAGATTTGGATGTGCCACTTGGCCTCAAGTAGATGTCTAGAAGAATGTACAGAAAAAAAGTGAAGACTTTTCCATGAGATAGTATAATTTATATTGCCTGTGCGTACACAGCAGTAACTGGGCCATTTCTCTTTGTGTAGAACCAGAAGGCTTTTATCTGAAATCTCTCCTGAACCCTAGAAACCTCCAAAATCTCTTCTGTGGCATGTTTGTTATGTTCAAGAGAAAACTGACAGAGAGATAACTTGGGTGAGATGATCCTGTGCATCACACAGAGGGAGGCATCACCACAGCCTCACATGCATCACTACAGCTTCTGCTCAGACCTACCCACAGCAGCAAGGAGAGAGATGTCCTGGCCAGCTGGAGCAGGGCTTGCACAGGGCAGTGTGTACGGGTCAGTGTCTCTGCTGCTGACGGCTGTCTGGCTGCTCACACGCACCACTTCCACCGTACAGCTCTGGAATAATATCTCTGGAAATGCTGGTGGTGTCATCTGAGAGGGATTTCCAGTTTCTGGCTCCTCCAGTGCTTGGCATTCTGGCCAAAGCAATTGCTGCTGCTTGTCCCACCAGGGCATGGGACATCTTGACTGCAACAGCAACACTTTGCTGCCTCTACTGCGTGGCTGTCCATATCGTAGCTTGGATGGCGATAGACCAACCAAGTCCTGAAGGTGACCTTGTTCCGGTGGGGAGCAAGATGGGAGGGATCGAAGAGCTTATGCATTGTGCCAGATCACTCAGATGGGTTGCTCACTCCTTCTGATGCCTGTGCTCATGATGCCATGCCGCAGCTCCCGGTGTTTGGTGGGGCTGAGATGACTCTGGGACAGGCTGTCAACATGAAAGAGCTCTCAGGCTGCAAAGAAAGCCACTGCATGAGGAGGCTTGTGACATCCATGGATGAAGAGCCTGGTCTATGGGTGTATCTCCCCATCTCACTCCTCTCTGCAGGGTCTTTCGAGGAGGGTGCTGCCTTCCAGCATAAGGCTCAAGTATAGACCAGGTGACGCAGTTTGTGAAGAGCAGAGTGAAAGCAAGGGAGGCAGCGGAGATCTGGGAAGTGATTTAGGGGCCTATGCCTTAGCAGGGCATCTCCTGCACCCCAACTTGTCCTTGTTGTCCATTAAACACTGATTTTCCCCCATGTCCTCCCATCCAGAAATGCAGTTTGCCTGGTGCGGGTGTTGCTGGTGGCGGCCCCGGGGGCCGTGCTCCGTCGGGTGCTTTCTAATGCTCTTTTTTCCCGCCATTTCAGGAAAGCTGTTCTAATGTTCTCTCTCCCTCTCCTTGTCCCTTTTCCTAGTCCCCACCAAAAGGTGCCACCATTCCCTACCGCCCAAAGCCCGCCTCCACCCCTGTCATTTTTGCAGGTGGTCAGGTAAGAGCCGACCCGCTTGCAGCCTCCACTGCCAACCTCAGCCTTTTACTGCAGCACCAGCCGCTGCCCGTTAGTGCACTCAGGTTTCTTGCCTTCTGACTTGCATGGTGTCATCCCATCCATTGCGTGCCACAGCAGGTGAACTGAAAGCTCTTTGCAGAACCGTGGGCAGTTTGCAAGCCCGGGCAGATGGCTTAGCTCCTGTGGTGGCTGCTGGAAGATAAGGAAAGGGCCAGCCTGGGTAAACAGGAGGTTGGCTCTGCCAGGTGCTCCTGCACCAAGAAGAGGCTGAAGTTTACTTCATTAGACCCAAATTCAGCATTTGCCAATAGTTACCAGCGTGAAGGAAAAACTGAGAAAAGCTTCACTGAGCAAGAGGCCATGACCATGCTCTCACTGTGGCTCCAAATGTTTATTTTCTGGCATCTCTAGTCCAACTAAAAATAAGTTTGCATAGTTGTAATTGATCCGAGATAGGAAGGCCTCATCCTAGCCACTCCAGGACTGTGCTGAGCCTCTCTTTGGGGCAGCCTCTGTGAAAAGGTCATCCCCATCACTGGCACTCGACCAATTTGGGGTGCTGCTTCTGCCAAAAATGCCATAACCTCTGCTGCAAAGCTGGGTCTCAGCTCTGCCTACAGGAGAGCCTGCATTGACTTGCCTTCAGTGACACTGCGCAGTGCTCAGTCTGCAGGCACGATGCAGTATTTCTGACGACCCTTGGGAAGCGATGGTAGATTTTTTCTTTGCAGGGTGACCATTACACACACATGCCATTGAAGGTGGCGGTTGTTTTGCAAACAAAAACCAGCTCCCGTGCCATGTGATTTAGGAAACAAGAGCAGTTGAGTAGGCCGCTGCTTTTAAGGAGGGGACTTGAACCATTGCTTTTTCCACCTCATCTACTCAACTCACGTGGTGGCTGAGGATCTGCCTGCAGATGCCACCATTTCATGGTACACCAGTACCTAGCAGGAGAGGTTTCTCCCCAGCCATAATAAATGGCAAAAGGACAAACTAAGGATGGACATAAAGCCCAAAGCACAGGCTATTTCAGACAGCATGCTGAATTAGCATCTCTGAGTCATTGCCAGCATCAGGAGTGTGTTGTTTGGTCTGAGCAGCCATCCTGGAAAAGAGCTTTGAGTCCAGCTGCTTGGTGAACTTATCTTCTCAAAAGGGAGAGTAAGATCGAGGTAGCATTTCTCCTGCTGGCAAATGGTTGGTGTCTTGCACAGAAGCAACTTCGTGGGAAGAAGCGACTGTCTCTGAAATGAGAGCTCTTCCTTGCTGCCCCCGAGGAAGCACTGGTGAGCTCCTTGGCTCTGCCCGAGGGGTGGCACAGGGCAGGTGGGCAGAGGACAGCAGGTGACAGTCAGTGGTGCTGTGAGGTGCTTTGGGGTGTATTGAGGGACACGGTGGCTGTGGCCACTGCTACATCATCCATGTGCAATGTTAGCCTCTGCCAAAAGCTGGGGATTGCACAGCCAGGTGCTGCCGGAGTTGTGTTGCATCTGTCCAAGACACCGTCCTGCCTTGAATTACCTTTGCTCAAATAAAATAAAATAAAATAAAATAAAATAAAATAAAAACAAGAACCAAATTAAACCACCAGGAAAGACTGAACTTTGTAGAGCAGCCTTTGCCGCATCCCCACGAGCACAGCCATGCCCGTTGTGCTGGAATGCCTGCGGGCCCTGGGGCTGCTGTTTCTCTCTCCAGGATTTTGGGGGTTTTCCTCACACAAAGTGCTTTGCTGTTTGCAAACGATGTGGCAAATTTACAGGAGGTTTAGAGGTTTTGTTTCGGTTTTTTATCTTTCTCTGGCTACTTTTACTCTCCCTTTTTGAAGTGTTATCCATCTCTTTTGCCATTTCTTTCAGAATCGTCTGAATAATGTGTCAACCAGTGAGATATGTTTTGCTAGCTGGCTAAGTCCAGAATATTGGGCTCTCTAGTGTCTGGGTCTTTACCCACAGTGGTGCTTTTTTCAGGTTATTTACAAAAGAGATGGGATTGCTAGAAACAATGTTAAAAACACTAAATAATTTGCCTGGCAGACACGTGCATGGATTTGTCGGTTATAGCTGGTGAAAGCTTTGCAGTGCAGGCAGCCTGCCCCTGAACCCTCTCCAGGCTTGGTGAGACATCACCAGCTGGGTTTCTGCACAGCAATGCCTTTTTCCCCACGCAGAGCACTGGAATATACTGGGTAGATTTAAAGCATTTTGAGAGTTGTGCACCTGAAAATATGGAAGGACTCACAGCACTGGCTTGCTTTCTAGTATCACGTTTAGATGTGAAGGGCAGTGGTGATGTTACTGTGCACCTGCTACACAGATAATTCTCATTTGATGAATATCTTTTGAACAGTGAAGCCCAATCTTCCCAATCCGTGCAATTCTGGCGCCTTTAAAGAGCTGTTTCCTCCCTTTTGGCAAAGCCAAATGAAGCCCAAACCCTTCAAGTTAGGTAGCTCAGCATGCTCTGGCTCTAATCAGAGGGGTATGCCTCCCTCTCGCCTTGAGGACTTGCTGCCCTGGTGAATTTAATGCAACACAGTGGGGGCTAGTCTCCTGGACCAGCCAAGGCAGTGTGCAGGGCAACTGCTCGCTGCATGGAAGGTGCTTCCTTCATCCCCTCCAGCCTCAAAATTAAGCCGGTTAAGTCAGAATTCAAGATCCCACACCCTGGTTTCACCAGCGGCGGAGAGAGGAGAGAGATGTGACAGTGGCATAATGCTCAGCTCCCCGTGCTTGGTTATTTGGCGGTCCCAGGTAGAGCAGGGTGGGGGCTGAGCTTCTCTTTGGCTCCTGCATTCACAGCATTTACCCCATGTCAGGCAGAAAGGAGCAAAGCCCAGAGACGGAGGTTCCTGGGGAGGCCTGGGGCTTTGCTGCTGCCTCCTGCCAGCCCTAATAATGTGTTTTCTTTCTTCTGCAGGCCTATACAATTCAGGGACAATATGCTATTCCACACCCGGATGTGAGTTTTACCCTAATTTTTCTTATACCCTTTTATGTCACCTGCATGCTACTGTTAATTCACATAATATTAATATTAGACAATAATATTAATAGAATATTTGCAAAGTAACTGGCCATGTGTAGTATCTGTAATACCTTGAATAGCCTTTTAACCTGTTAGCACTAAACTTTATTAATTCTGAGGACTTGGCCTGATGCTAAATTGTTTGCTTTGTTCAGTGCTATCCCTTTGTTCTGAGAGAAACCATACTCTATGCATTTTGTGCCTCAAAATGATCAAAACAAGCAAAAAAAGGGGGAAAACGATTTTCTCCTCTATTTTCTCCTTGTCCTTAAAATGTTGGCAAACTGATTAGGAGCTGAGTGCCTTGGTGGGGTGGGAAGAAGCTCTACTGGTATGTGGTTTCTTGCTTGAAGCCTGGGCAGGGGCACTTGCCTTTTTGGGGGGGTCCTCCTCCGGGTGACTCGGAAGCAGGCACTGAGGTTGGGCAAAATGACACCTGCATCCCCTGGCGGGATGGAGAGGATGGCTGCCTGCCATTCTGCTGGATCTCACATTACTGAGGGCTCAGTTCCTCCCTGGGAGACTTGGACCCTGGACCAAAGTGGCCGCCCTGGGTTTGATGGCTGTCTCACTGGGTTTGGCTTGCTGTCACCTGAGAAAATACAGAATGATCTCTTTCCCATAAACTGTGCTCCACAGGAAAGAAAATTAAAAGTGTCATTATCAGTAGTATCCAGAAGGGGGCACTCGAAGGGCACAGTGGGCACAGTCCCTGCTTCGTCTTGTGCTTCTTGGTGTGGAGACAGGTACTGCTCAGTCTCGCAGCACGGATGGGCTTTGTCGATGCTTAGATTCCCCCTGCTTGCAACAGGCACCCGCGCCTGGGATGGGTCAGGAAGCCACAGCACGCTTGCCGGGGGAACATGGAGGGAACATCTGCTGGCATGTCTGTGCATAAAAGTGCCAACAGAAATAGAGAACAAGTTTATTTTAAAGGATTTCTCTATGAGAAGCAGCAGTGAAGCACTGCAATGCCAGCAGCTCCTTGCTGGCAGCAGACAGCTGCTCAGCTGCTGGGGTCGGCATGGCTGACACATGCTGGGGAGCTCTTGGAAAAAGCTAGGATTTTCTAAATGTTTTTCAGAGGGGATAAAATACCCAGTGAGTCCCATTGCAGAGGCCTCTTCTTGCTGGCATGCCTGTGAGTTGGGGTCTGCAGTGGGGGCTGAGCACAAAGTGCATGTGGCTTGGTTGTAAGCAGTGCGGTCTGAGTGGAAAGCCCTCTCCAACCATCCCGCACCTGGGAAGAGTTTGACATAGCTTGGTGTTCCTCTTTCAGATGGGTGCATTGGGTATTAAATAATGGGATTATTTTTTTTGCATGATTGAGAACAGGGAAAGGCTGTCTAATACCACAAATGCACGCTTCTTGTGGGAACGGTTAGGAGCTGCAGGCTGGATTTTGTTCTTAGGAGCAGTGATTTCACCCAGTTTAGTGAAGGCTTTGGCTTTCCATGTGACACCAGTACGCACGTAGTTTGAAAATCCTGCTGTGATATTTGCTTGGAAATATTCTTAGTTGTGTGCACTTCACTTTTGCTTCCTAAGCAGAATATAAATAAATACACCTGCGTCTTTAGTGTGGGTAGATCGATATATTCTTTGTCCCAGTTTTCCTTTGCTAGCAGTGGTGACAGCTTAGTGTTTTCCTTGTCATTATATTCCTCTGATTGACAGGAATAAAATACATTTAGTGCATGTGCTGGCTGCGCTCTGCCCTATTCCCAGTGGATTTGCTGAGACCTGGAAAAAGTTGTTTGTACAGGGGCCATGCATTCCCTCCTTGCTCTTACAGCCCTCTCGCAAGGATCGGTCATTTTAAACACTGATGAGTGCAGAAACCAGTCTTGAACATGGTTTTTAGGCATTGCCCATGCTCTTGCAGGTGTGTTTAGTGAATGCCTTTGCAGACCCATGGTGGCAAAGCAGGCAGAATTTCGAATGCCGAAGCTAAAATGAGAGCTCCTGCCTTGATTTTCACCTCTGGGAAAAGACCTCAGGTCGGTGGGAGTTTTGGCTCACAAAGAGCTTCAGCATTGCCCGGGTACTCGTAAGCCCTTCAGGATGTGATGTGGAGCTACCTGCCTTCACAAAATTTGGGATGGGAGATGAAAGAATGGCCATGGCAGCTGGGAGTTGGAGATGCTTGGGAGTGAAATAAATGTCAAGCGCAGGAAAGCTCCCAAACCAGGGCATCGCTCCTGGGTATGCACCAGGCTGGCAGCTGATGAGATGGAACTGGGCGTTGCTGCAGGTACCCAGTGATGCTCAGCATGGCTGTACATCGGTCCCAGTGCTCCTGTCCTGTACCTCCCAGCAGTGCCAGTGGGGAACTCCCCTCTGTTCTGCAGGGGAAAGCCAGGGTTGAAAGAAATGCTCTCAGGTTTTTGCTTTCAGCATTTTCCAGGGAACAGGAGAGGAGGCGTTTCGTGCACCGCAAGCAGTAACGTAGCAGCTTTCATTTTAACTCCTAGGCGTAGCCGTCTTTTTCTCTTTTAGGCCTTTTTTTGCTGCTATTGTGGGTGTTTGCTAAATACCACTGTCCAAACTGTCTTAAAAATATGTTAGATCAGTATTAGAAAGGATTTTGGTGTTTTCCCCATCGGGTGAAGCAGGACCCCTGCCCTGGGGCACGGTTGGAGCCCAAGGGGCTCTGTCTCCACAGTGCTCCAAAATAGTTTTAGTTGTCCTTTCATTCATTATCAGAGTCACAGAACATAGCATGAACAGGAATGTCGTAGATCCTACTGTTTTCAGTAAACAATAGCAGTATTTAGAGTTTGAACCAGATGTCCTCCAGGCATCACTTCCACCCTAATTTATTCTATGATTCTATGGTTTTATGTTTAACAACTATAAATATATATGAATTGCACACCAGAGGTGGTGTGAGCCAATTCCTCCTAATGGAAAAGGGTGGACTTGAAAATTTCGGCATCTTTCTTCATGAAGAAGCAACACAACTAGTAAAACAAAGGGTCAGCTGTAATATAGGTTTAACAAAGTGTAATTGGACAAGAAAAGGAAAAGTGAGACAAAAAGCACTTGCAGAGGAATGCCATATAAACTGGAAAGCTGGAAAGACATTGGAAATCCTAAGCTTGATGGGTTAGAGGTGGAATTATGCAGGATATCATTATGAAAATGTCCCAGTAAAAAAAAGAGCGGGATTTGGAGAATCGTGTGAAAGATGCATTCAACTAATTGAGGAAAAGCAGCACAGGCACCAAGAGTGATTGCAATGGAGACTTCAGCAATGGGTTTCATTTCAGAAAGCCAGAGAGCTCTGTTGGAGCCCAAGGGGCTCTGTCTCCCTAGGCGCCTCAGTAGTTCTGGCAAAGACACATGAGCTTTTATCCAGAGTCCTGCTGGTGGGACTGGTTGTATTGAGGAGCTCTGCAAACAGGGTGCACCTAGGATTAATTTAGGAGAAAACAGGAAAGTTCTTCAGTTAAAAAGTGGTGGATGCTGATGTCCCTGACTGTGTTGCAGCGGGGACCCTCCACAGTGTGTCTTCAGCTTATTTTCTGTGATGCTCAGGGAGAGATGTCCATGCACATCGTCTTGTGGGGTGTCAAGACCTCTCCCCCTCACGCCTCTGCCAGGCCAGGCTCCCTCGGGTACCTCTCCAGGACTTGCAGGTGTTTCCCCTCCCCGCTGCCTCCCTCCAGTTTCTCCCCCAGTGTGCTCAGCCCCCCCAGTCTGCTCTTTCCAGCTCTTCCCCCTTACTGCTGCCAGCTGTACCTCCCTGCGCTCCCTCCCCAGCCATGCTAGAGGAGCAAGGAGGTTTTTTCAGAATTATTTCCCCCAAAATGTGGAAGTCAAAACAAGTGGTGTGTGTTTGGGGGATGATGCGATCCTGGCAACCCTCTGAGCACCAGTGAAACTGCAGAGCAGGAGGTGATAAAGTCCCTCTCTCCTGCTCATTGCTAGACTTCAGTCCAGTTTGTTTTGTTTTCTTTTGTTTTATTGTTTTCGGTTTTGTTGTTTGGTTGCTTTTTTTTTTAATTTGGAGCTGTGAAACAGAGCACAAAATGTATTCCAGACATACTCCTCTCTATGCAACTGCTTCCTGATGGGGCACAAAACCTTACCCAGTAACAACAAGGGATACAAGGATCTGAAATACCTACTGGTCATGGCTGAAGCCCATATTTCCCTGTACCACTTAGGGGCTTGAGCTCATAAGGAGCTGGCTTGTTAAAATGCACTTTGTTTATCTCCCAGAGGTGTTTCCCCATTGGAGGCACAGCACAAGAGCGTTTGCTGTGGGGACAAGCAGTCGTGATGCGGCTCCAGTAGTGCAAAGAGGGTCTTCTGGCTGCTGGTACGTGATGCCCACCAGCTCAGCAGTTTCTCTAAAGCTGCCTTGAAGCGAGCAGCAGCCTCTGGTCACAGGCTGCAAAGCCCAAGAGGGGAGGGCAGTGGCTGGAAGTGCCATAGGCAGTGACAAGAGGCAGAAAATAAGAATGGGCTTCTTGCTGGTATCGTACTTCAGACCCTGACCAAGCACTTCTGCAAAAGATTTGGGCTTTATTACGTTTTACCCAGGCCAAGTCCTTCTGCTAATGTTTTTGCCATGTCTCACCATGGCTTCCTGGTTTGTGGTTTTTTTTTGTTTGTTTTTTTTTTTTTAATTTTTCCCCATTATAATTTTGTTCTTGATTTTCGGTGTGACTTGTTGTACTCTATGACAATAACCTTCTTAGCTCTAATGTCCCTCCTACCCCTCAGCAGTTGACCAAGCTCCACCAGTTGGCTATGCAGCAAACCCCCTTTACTCCCCTTGGACAGACCACCCCCGCTTTCCCTGGTACGTACCCACACACCCTTTCTAGATATCCTTCTCTTCTTACCTGTAGAGTTTCTCTCTCTTTCAAAGCTCATGCTGTTTAATGGAGATAGGCAGGGCAAGTAAAACTGAAGTAGCAATGTCCAGGGGGAAAGTTTAACAGGGAGACAGGATGGATGCTTGGGAGTTACGGTCCTCACAGGCGACCTCTCAGCCATTAACTCTGCACACCGGGACTGCTCCTGCGAAGCCACGCTTCCCTGGCTTATCCAGCAGAAGTGATGAGCGCCAGTCCCATCTTTCCTGCCCAGAGGAGGTAGCATCTCCCACCGTGCGCTGATCTGGACCTCTGTGGGACATTCCTG
>NW_010183457.1:45213-51560 GCF_000695765.1 Mesitornis unicolor
TTGGCGCTGGCTGGGGGTGCTGCCCTGGTGTCTGTGGGGAGCAGTGCTGAGACGGGCAGGATGGCGCCCCTGTGCTGGGGAGAGCAATGGGAAGGAGCCGTGGCCATAGGGAGCTGTGTTGCCAGGAGGACCACCAGATGTGGCATGGCTTAGCAGCCCTGTCCCCAAGGCTGGCGTGGCATTTAACACATTTCATGATGACCTGGGAAACAGATAGAGTGCAGGGGATGGAGATTTGGTTTACTCGGTGGTCAAAGTGCTGGTTGGAAATGCCGAATGTTCATCATATTTTGAGCTTCCTAGATGAAGTGACATTGCTTATCTCCTTGAAGGCAAAAGCATTAAACCTGTTTCTTCTTTGCTCTTCAGGAGAAAAGCTGCCCTTACATTCCTCCGAAGAAGCTCAAAATCTGATGGGCCAATCATCAGGTAAAACACAAAGCTACAGGGGAATAAGCAGGCTTCTGTTGCAATATATATCTTAAATAGGACTGTGTCATTGTTGTGCTTCGTGATTAATTGTGGTATCTGTGAAGAAGATGACAGGTTTTCTTGGTGGGCAAGGAGAGACGGAGCAGCACCGTGCCTGCCATTCTCCTTTGTACAGCATGTCAAAGGAAAGTGCCTGGAGTTTATTGCCTGGTTTTTTTATGTTTGCGTATAACTGCCATCTGTGCAACAGAAATACATGAGAGTCATCGCCCTTATTCTTTATTTTTTCATGAACTTTGCTCAGAAACAGTAGAAAAATGCCTGTGGGAACAGAAATGACATGCAATTTTAGCCGTCTCTAAGCCATTCAGGCCGAGCTGCATTTTTAGTGGGACAGGACCCCGAGGAGCCAAAGCATGGAAAAATGTCTCTGTTTCTTGGAGAAATTTTGATGTCAGATGTGCCGCACATTCAGTCCTATGTGCGGAGCATGCTTGGCTTTTATAACGTACCATTGCTTAGAGGAATTATCCTGAGACCTGGAGACTCACAGCCCATGTAAGCCAGACCTCCTCTGGACGTACCTGGGGCATGTGCTCTGCAGCCAGCCGGGGTACATCAGTGCATGCCTCAAAAAGGTCTGGAGACATCGCCTAACTACAAAAGCAAATGTAGCCCAAGCAAATAGACTCCACAAGACTATAGCAAATATCAGGTTTGTGCTACCAACCTGCACAGCCTTGTTTTCTGTGTGCCCCACTTTGCTGTTTGCAGTCACCCAAGGCACTAATCTTGCCCTGACCCCCCCCCCACCCCCCCCCCCCCCACCCCCGTTACAGCCATGGGGACTGCATGTGCATATCAGAGACAGAGGATTTGGTATGCTAAAATAAATGATCTCCAGGTAATGGCAAAGGATGTGGGCATTCCTTGATGGCTGTTTCGATGCAGGGGTGATGCAGTACCATGGCACTGCCTGCCCCAAGGCCTTCCAGCACCACCTGTGGCATCTGACCCCAGGGTGGCAGGCCCTAGCTATGAATCTGAGGACCCTAGCTTGCATTTCCAAAGACCTCTGGATGCCTCAGAACTGCTCTGAGCCCATCCTCAGCGCCTTCCTCTCTTCAGGAGACATTTTCTGCCATACTTAGGCTGCTACTGAGCTGAGCCTTGTATTGCATGGCCAAAAGATGAGGACACCCACACCCTGGGGGACATGTCTTTGTGTAAGGTGCAGTCCACCTGTCCCTAGACTATGAGGAGGCTTGGTGTGAAAGATGGTCCAGGGCTGATGGAATGTCTCTTCCAGTGCAGTGTGCTGTAAAGTCAGCTTTAAGCATTATCTACTGTGTAAAACCTGGGCAGGAGCTGTTTTATGCAGGCTTTGGCATTAGTACACCTGGCAAGGGTGAAGGAGGGCACAGAGCTGCTGAGTGGGGGATTCACATCCCTATTCCCTGCCTTTCTGTGTGCTCCTGAGTGAAAAAAACATACAGAGACCTCTTGCAAGTGGGTGCCTGGGTGGTGTACCCAGGTGTTGTGTCTCTGTAAGGGAGGTGCACATACATGGGAAAGCAGAGGAATGATGTAAGAGCAAATCGAGTATACCTGATATTCTCCTTTCTAGGGGTGATGCTGAAATGAGATTGCAACCTAAGGCTTCATTTTAGTATTTTAGAAATCTTGCTTTGACAGTGCTGGTACCCAGATGAACATCCGTTCAGACCTGCTGGGTTTTAAAACGTTGGTGGCTGTTGCTGGCAAAACTGGATGGGAGCTCCTCTCCTGCAGTGCAGAGGGCCTCGATGGAAATGCAGACCAGCAAAACTCGGCCATTGCTTGCAGTGGCTGCTCAACACAGTTAAGGCAGCAGCATGTCACCGCATGGCATGAGGAATTCGGTGTTGTAGCAGCCCAGCACTTCCAGTCACCTTGTGCTCCGCATTTCTTTCCTCGGATAGAGACCTTGCAGTCTCTCATCCTCTCGCACGCACTGCTCTTAAAAGCCTTCATCAGTAGTTTATATCATATGGATAAGGGTGGTTTTTTTGCAGTTCCTGCAAATTCCTGTTAGCCACCAGACAGCTTCTCCCTTACAGATTTGACAGAGGACATCCCTGCTTCAGCACTGAGGTGACTGAATATGGATGCCTGTGGGAGAGGCAGGCTTCAACCTGGCCTAGGAATGTTACAGCAGCCTGTCCTCTTACATCTGGACCTGCACAGGCAGGGTAGCTTGCTGGCTCCAGCCTTTCCCACCGTGGAGGAAGAGTTCCCTCCCTGGCCCAGGAGAGGCTGGGAGGAAGCATATTGCTGCCTTCACTCCTTGCCATGTAATCTTGTAGGAAAGCAGGCTCTAAAACTCCATGCTGTTTGCCTTGCTGTCCCTTGGGCGTAAGAGGGACCATAGGTCCTGGGTCTGGCTAGTGTGCACATCTTAGCAGCCTGGCTTAAGTTCAGCATGGAGCTTTAACTTGCAAAGTGCTTTGCAGGCTGCCCTGTGCTAGCATCGCCAGTTCCCCTTGGGGAAACCAGTTTTGGGGCTCCAAGATGCTGTGGTAAGCAAGAGGCTCTGCGCTGCTGTGCCCAGAGAGGGCTGGAGGGTGTCTGATTCTAAGGCTGGATTTCCCAAGCAGCAGGCTGGCGGCTGCTGCTGAGTGGAGGAGGGCTTTCATGGGAAGATGCTTTTCTCATCTCTCTCTGGCGATGCTGCAGCCTTGCACTATAACACAGCCTCCTCTGAAGCCGTTCCCATTGGAAGTATGGAGGGTGGGAAGCGAGGCACCCACAGGGCAGCACCTGCGAGATGGGGCTCGAGGGATGCAGGGGAAGGTAGCACCCAGCTCCAGCAGAGTCAGGTAGCAAACTCTCTTCCTCCTCCTTGTACCAGAGTGTGTGATCCCCTTCCCCTCCCGCCCCGGAGCAGGACGCAGCCTTTGCAGTGTTGACTGTTGTGGGAAAGCAGTGGAGCTCCGCCGCGCTGCCTCTGCAAGCTATAACCATTTTCCCTTGCATATGCCCAGGTTTGGATGCCAGTCCCCCGGCCAGTACTCATGAACTCACCATTCCCAATGATGTAAGTAAATCCAAGTGCTTCTTTGGTGTGTACGTGTGTGTATACACATATATATATATGTGTGTGTGTATATATATATATATATATATTAAAGCTGCAGGCATATGACTTTATTAAATATGTTTAAAGGTGCCCCTTCACCAGATTCACCCATGCTGTGGGGGTCAGCTTGCAGAATAAAGTGCTCGTTGGACTTTACCCTGTCGGTAGCTTTTCTAGATACAATTCTCCTTAATGCTCCTTTTCCCTCTCCAAGTGAACTCAGTGCTCATGAAACATGCCCAGTTGACAGCACTGGGAAAGGGGGAGAGCTCCTGAGCCAGCCCTGATTAAACCGTAATTGCTTAACCTAGCACGGGCAGATCAGAGATGTTTCAGCTTAAGTGTAGTTCTTGGGGGGAGGTTGAAGGGGAGGTAAGTAAATGGTGTTTCTGATGACACAAAGGGCCACACAAGTGTCTGAAGGATGGTGCGTCTCATCTTGGTACTGGTGGCAGTCACTTGTGAGTCTTATAGATGGAGTCATTGTGATAAAGTGGACGTTGGACTGGGATATTCACTGGGAGGAGGCTGGAGTCACGCTGAGCACTGAACAGTATGAGGAGGGTGCTTGGGGATGCTGAGGTAGGGTGGAGAGCCCAACACAGCTGGCATCTGCATCCAAGGGTCTCACTTGCTTCTGGATGTGCCCACTGGTTTCTGTGGGTTGATAACTGGCCTGCAGCTCAAATCAGGGTCAGGGTAAGTGGGGGAATGACTTCCAGTCTCTGCCCCATCTCCATTACCTACAAGCACCTTCAGCCCATCCTCACCAGAAGTTTCTGGATCAGGTCTGGCAGCTGTTGCCACTTCTTCCTGCTGTTCGCCAACGCACGGCGGGACAAGGGAAGGGCAGTGAGCCTGGGACACTTGTGAGGCCTTCTACCATGGCAGTGGAAACGGCTTCTGAGCATCTGCCGGCTGAAACCCTCAGAGCTGCTTCACCCTGGGGGTGACCGCCACAGGAAGGCTTTGCGGAGGAGCCTGTGAGAGATGGCAGCAGGGCTGATCCAGAGCCTGCTTCTGTCCATCCAATGAGGAGTCCCCTTCAAGAGGCTGCGGGGACCTCTGCAAGTTCCCCTGAGGTTGCAACTGCCATGTTTGTCAAGCATGGGGGACTGTAACCCCAACAACAGTGAGGGCATCCTCAGGAATGTCAAGTGACCCTTTGCAAAAGGGCCCAGCTGAGAGGAAAGGATGCCAGAGGACCTCCCACAGGACCCAGGAACCTTTACTTGCCAGAAACCCAGCTCTCATCAGAGCTGCACAGCATTAAATGACATCACCTGCATCTTTCTGCCTGCTGAAAAATGCCTCCTTTGCTCTGTCTCCTGTTGCTTTGAAGGCTTTTAAACACTCACTGCCACCTTCCGTGGAAGCAGAGGACAGGTTTGGGTTTCTTAAAGCATGTTTTAGTGGTGCAAATCAGCTTGGGGTTGTGCTCCTGTTCAAGAAAATATTCTGACAGCCACCTTGTCGCTCCTCTGACTGTCAGGAGAAACTTGAATGCTTGGATGTTGCTGAACATCTCTAAATAGTTTGGCTCCTCAGGTCTCCCCAGCAGGTTCCCATCTGTAAGGGATCTTCATTTGCTGGAGCATTCCTGAGTTATTTCTGTGCCATGAAGAACAGGATGGGCGGCTGTTGGGCTGAACATCACACTGCAGCCCCTGACCCAGTTGATACCCTTTCAGTACTTCAGTGGGGAGTAGATTCAGGTCCATATGGGACAGACCACTAAGGTAGCCCCATGATCTGACAGAAGGACCAGTGAACATTGTCATCATCTCCACTTCTATGGTGACAGAAATTCAGCAGCTGCCAAGATGAAAGTCCCACATACAAAATTCGGAGGTGCAACCTTGGAAAGGAACCCAAATGCGGATGGCTGAGAAAGACATGCAGAAACACTTAATGTCTTTGTTGGTAAAGCTGGACATTTCAGTATGTGTTAAAATGCTGCGGAGGTGCTTGAGGAAACTATAGTTTGATGCACAAATGAGTGAGAGCAAAGATGAAGACCCTTGAGGATATTCAAGCCGTTGAGGACTATTGAGGAAATTCAAGAGGTGGGCAACTGAGGAAATTCAGGCCTCCAGTTGGCTCTCATTCTTTCACAAGAGTGTGAAAGACATGTTTTTAAGTAGGCCTCTCCTCTTCTGCTGGTGCCGCAGCCATGTGGTGCTCTCCTGTCAACAGTGTGCATGCTGGCGAGCCCTTGCATCTCACCGAAAGAGCTGAAGGGGTAACAGAGTCAATGAGGGTGTCCTAGCAGGGTAGACAAAGTGTGGGATGGGGTGAGCAGTGTGAAGCTGTCAATGGTGTGTGGCTGCACCAGCTGATGAGGGGGATCTTGGGGTTGGACTGTCCCCAGGGAAAACGGTGGGCTTGTTTTCTTCTAGTGGTGCATCCTGCATAAGCACCTTCAGGTTCACGGTGATTGGCAAGGGGATAAGAGTGGAGCACAGTCTGAAACATGACTTGCAAAACATTGACCAATTATTAGACCATGAAAATTATTATTACTGAAATGAGCCTGGTATGACACCTCACCTTTCTTGAAGCCCTCTGAGCTGCTGAGGATCATGTGCGGATAGTTGAAACTTGCCCCAGAAAGAGCAGGGCAGGGCAGGCTGCTGGACATGTCCTGGGAGGACCATGCTCACGTGCAGGTGGGGTTCACCCCCAGGCTGTCCCTCTCCTGTTTTCATGAGCACCAAGGTCACTCACGCCCCAGGGCAGAGGGAGGAAGGATTCTGGCCAGCGTTGTGCAGTCGTGCTCATGTCCCACCAGTGGCTG
>NW_010183457.1:51576-53527 GCF_000695765.1 Mesitornis unicolor
CCTTCCCTCCGTGCTTTTTTTCTAGCTAATAGGCTGCATAATTGGACGCCAAGGGACCAAAATCAATGAAATTCGGCAGATGTCGGGAGCGCAGATCAAAATCGCCAACGCCACGGAAGGGTCATCAGAGCGCCAAATTACCATCACAGGAACCCCAGCAAACATCAGCCTCGCGCAGTACCTCATCAACGCCAGGTGAGACCCCCCCCGCTGACCTCCGCCACTTCCCGCCACAGCCGAACCTGTCCTGCTGGCGTGGTGGGAGCAACACTCACTCCTGGCACCATGGGCCAGGAGGGGCTTCCTGAGGCCAGCTGGGATGGATGGTGGCTCGCTGAGACCTCCGAGCGGGGACCAGACGTCACCAGCGGGACCTCTCTCCCCACCAGCGCTTTGGCTGGGGACCGGGAGCTGCTTCGCTGCCAGCAGAGCAGCCGTGGGTTGCGCCAGTCACCTGCCCACCTACCACCCTCATCAAGGATTTTGCTCATGGGTGGGCAAAATCGCCACTGTCTTTTCCTGCAGATGAGGCAGGGGATGGGGACAGGGACAGAGCTGAGCCGGTGGTGGGGAGGCATCACTTGGGACCTTCTCCCCGGGATCCCAGCATCCCTTACTGCCTCAGAGCGTCTTCTGCGTGCTTCCAGGCCTCCCAAAGGCTTTCCTCCATCCAGTGAAATTAATCAGTCCAATAAACACAAGACATGGGAATGGCCTGATTGCTTCCTTTTCATGCCGAAAAGCTTGGCGCAGCAGGACTTTGCAGGGGCTGAGCGCTCCCATTGACGCCTCCAGCCTGAGGGAGCGATGCTGCCTGTGCTGTAGGGGACTGGGGATCTGGCAAGGGATTGCGAGGGGTATGCATAGGGGAGGCATAGTTGGAGAGGAGTTGGGGACTAGCTCCGTGTTGGCAGTGAGCCATGTCTGGGGAACTCACACAGACCTGTTTGCCTGCGCCTATGGACTCGTGGACGGGGAACTTAAGGGGAGACAGGTCCTTTCGCTGGCTTCACATCCGCCTGGCACAGCCGTGCAAGCCACGACCATCCGCCCATCCATGCCCTCCACCGTGGGCAGAGCTGGTGGCACACCAGGACGTGCGCAGCTGTGGTAGGCTGCTGGCAGGGACCTGAGGACGGGGGGGGCTGTTGGCGGCGACTCTGACGTTCGTTGGGGTGTGGACTGGGAGCACCGATGAGGTCTGTACATGCTTTCTCCTCCTTACACCCAACCCACCTCAGCCCTGACCTGCAACAGACCTCCACCATCCCGTCTTGCCCCGCTGTCCAGCTGCCCGCACCCATGGCACCTCTCCAACCGTTCAGGAGAGGGACGGGGTCTGCCCCGTGCCCGCAGGCATGGCCTAGCAGCTTTCCTCGCAGCTCCTTGCCAATCCCACCCCCCCACCTCTTGAGACAAGAGAAAGAAAGAAAAGAAAAACGAGCGGCTCTTCATTACTGGGAAGGACTGGGTGAGCTGCAGCCTGTGCTGTGGTGGAGGCAGAGATAACCTGGCCGGGGGCAGGATGTGGCATAGCTCAGCTTCTGCCATAGTTTCAAAACTCAGAGCAAAATGAAGAAGTTGGGGGAGCTGGGACAGCTGCCTGTTCTCCGTGGGAGGGATGCTGGTAGAAGTGAAAGCCCTGTGCAGTGCCAGGGACGGGCACTACCTGGCAGCAGCGAGGAGAGGGGATAGCCATTGAGTGGGCTTAATGCTCCAGCCCCCTGTGCCCTCCATGGGGACCCCCCAAGCCCCACACACTGTGATGCTCTGCCCCCCGGTCTGAGCAGGGCATAGGCAAGAGGAGGAGCACTGTCCTGCAGGGTCTTCGTTTTCTTTTCTGCTCCGGATATTAAGTGTTTGTTTTTGTCTCCCCCCCCACCCCTCTCTCTGCCCCTGTCTATTCTAGGCTGACGTCTGAGGTCACTGGAATGGGCGCACTCTAATTTCC
>NW_010183457.1:53550-59124 GCF_000695765.1 Mesitornis unicolor
CCCCCCGCCCCCCCCCGCCCCCCGGCTCCCTCCCCAGCCTGTACTGCCTGTACATTTTCCGTCTTCCCTTTGCCTCCACAGATACTCTTTTCTTTACTAACGAATATATATATATATATATAAATACACACACATATGCACACAGTGGAAGGTTTCTTTATGAGCTTCTTACTGTGCTCCTGAGGCTGCTCCCGAACTCTTTGGTTATGGTCCCTGTTTTCAGCGTACGGTGTTATTACTTCATCTGCTTTTCGGGGGGGGGGATGGGCGGGGAGGGAGAGTTGGTCTTTCTTTTTCGCTGGTGAGACTTCAGAAGATGATGGGGTCTCTAGTGTCAGTCTAGCGTAGCTACTTACACGTTTGAGTTGACGTTGGCGGTGCTTGCTGTAGCCTATGGACGTGTGACGGCACCCAGAGCTGTGCGTGCTTCAGAGTACTTACTTTTCTCACCGTTCTTCCTTTGATGCTCCCACTTCTTTCGCTTTGCTTGTCCTGGCTCCCCTTTGCAATCCTGCATCCCTGTCCTCGGGGTAAGGCGTAGTTTTCACCCCATGTTATTTGGAGGCAGGACACATATGAGAGCCAAGCCGACAAGCACGCATGGGTTCACCTGCAGGCTACTCTCTTTGCAACATGGCAGGGTCTGGACAAGCTGTTTTTCATACTAAATTGAGGGAATCACACAAGCGCGCACACACACACACACACGGTCCTCTTTTTTAACAGATGAGCAACTGGAAGTGGGGATAATTCTGCTGTATGGGATTCACATTCCCAGGGGCCTTTGAAAGCACTCTTTTGACAATCCCCACAAGCAAAACCTTTGGACGATAGCTCAGGAAGCTCTGTGAGCCGGCTGTGTTTGTCGTTGTTTGTGTTCAATAAATGTCTGTGCAGCTCTGCTATCGATGGGCTCCGACTGTTCTTCTCCTGGGTCACCCCACCATCTCCAGCCCTATCCTTCCCTCTGCACCTTTCTGCACCTTTTTAGCTGCTTGGAGGGAAGATGGGGGTTGTCTACAAACACAATTTTATTATTATTTAATTTTATTTTATTTAGAGAAAGTCTCCATCCACTTCCTGAGTGATTCTAGGCTTTCTTTTTTTTAAAGAGAGGGTACTTGGCTTGCACAATGCTTTGGGTTTCCCTAAGATTGATTTACAAGTTACAGTACAGCAATGAACATCTCTCACTGCCCCCTTGTCTGGACATATCTGCCATGTCTGTGCCCCATGCCCTTCCCTAGGACCCTCTATGCCCAGACCTGTCTTCTGCTTCCAGGCTTTACTGCTGTCTCCTCCTTCTCGGGCAGGGAAACAAATATATTTTCCATCAGTTAATTTCCTACTGTTCAAAATGTATGGTACGTGTTTTACCCATGTTGCAACTGAGGGATTCATGACATACCATGTCCCCCTGCAGCTAAAGCAGCCACACAATAGTTTTGCACTGTACCACATGGGAAATATATTGTTTTTCCCAGGTGAGCCCCAAGACTTCCCGGCCTTTCCTGCTTTTTCTCCCCTCGTGCTGGCAGACACCGCTGGCAGCTCCTCTCCCTCTTCCTGCCTAGACCACTTCTCCTGGCTCTGCATGCTGACTGCCTTTCATGTGGTCCAACACCTGAACATGTCCAAGAGCATCCCCTTATTCCCTGTCTGGGGGAGCGCAGGTGCTTTGGGCAGTGCTATGAGGGCTCAGGTGGAGCCAGGAACCTTCCCCAGGGAGGGGTAGCAGCCCCTCCTTGTATTTGTGCTAATTCTGGGGAAAGGAGGGAGCCCAGGCAACAGATGCTGTCTTCTCCCAAGTTGCCAATTGACCACAGCAAGCACAGAGCCACCTTGCCAAGTCGGCTGTGGGCAACCGGCACTCCTCATCCTCTCCTGCTCTTCACCCCAGTCTAGCTCAAGTATTTTTCTTGTTTAAAGAACAGAGTATCTGTGTGTGAAGCCCAGCATGAAAATAACCACCCGTCAGCATGCCAGAGCCACCGCAGCAGCCTGGGCACTGAGCAGGGGCACGTGCCAGCCAGCAAAAGCACCACATCCCACTGCCACCCTCCTCAGGCAAAGCGATGGCAGCCGGTGGCCTGGGGTGATGTCCCCCTCGAAGAGGGATGGGACGTGGACAAAGCCAGCCCATCCTGCTGTGGCTCAGCCTTCCCTGTAGGGCTACAGGACAAACCAGAGGATAAGCAAATCCTGTAGGTGATGGAGGCATAGGGAGAGCAGCTGAGGTGCATGACAAGAGCCGCCTGCCTCTTCTCACGCCACTTTCTCGGCATGCAGGAGCGCTTTAAAGCTCTGGCACACAGGATGCAGTCAGAAATCAGGAGCGGTGTCATGTCAACCAAGACAGGGAAACCCATCACGGGCCAATGTATTTCTGGGGTTTGTATGTCTGTCAGGTGCTTATGTTCTGAGGAAGGCATGGGGCCTTAATGGTGTGCTAATCACAACCAATGTGGAAATGACTTTGCACAGGGACCCATGCTTTCTGCAGATCGTCGCTGCCTTGAATTTCTTTTCTGTGTGTGTGCTGCGCTCCCCACGCTATTCCCCATCTCCACAGGGACAGTGCTGCCTGAAATAGCAAATGCCAGATTGGGTCTGCCAGATGCAACCGAGCTCAGAGGCTACTGGAGAGGAGGAGCAGGCTGTAGCGGTACACCCCAACCCATGCCAATGAACTTGCAGATAACATCCCCTTCTGGGTACCATCCCCATCCCAGCGTGCCGCAATATGTCCCTCGCCCATCAAGACTGTGCTGCCGGTAAAGCTGCCACAGGAATCGATGGTGAAGGGGGACAGAGGTCAGATACGAGCATCACTCTGGCACTAGACAGGTATCCGAGCTGTTGTGTCAAGCCACACACTGCAGCAAGGACCTGGGCTCGTGGGGAACTATGCACAGGGCCGTGGGGGTGGCAAGGGATGTTCCTGGCTTCAGGGGAGCTTCACAAATCTTCCGTCACCTAGAGAAAAAGTAATGGGGCTCAGGCAGTGGTTATTAAGGACTGTTGCTGAAGTGGTGCCGTCCTGCAGGTCAGAGCACAGGGCTGGGTTTTCCTTTCTCCCCATGACATTTCAGCTTGCATTGTATGAATGGTGTCTGTTTGTGTGATCCTTAAATTTCAAGGTGTTTCCAAGGGACTTGAGGAAGCAAAGGAGCCTCAGCATACCAAATCAAAGCACAATTCTGCTTTTGGTCTGATATAGGATGCTTTTTTGTTTTAGCTCTCTGGAGACCATTTATAACAGAAAAAAGCGACTTGAGCAATTCTAGCTGCGAAATGCCAGCCCTCCTGCAAATGAAGCTGGGGGTTTCTCAGACCAGGCATGCAAAAAATCATAAATCTATACTGAGCAAAGGGGGGAAAATGGAAATTAAACTCTAATGTTCTGTGTGAATCTAGCAGCTTATCCGTCATCATTCGGGCTTCAGCAAGGCCTGGAGGTGCTTTACAATTGCAGCATCTCCTGGGAACATGTTGATAACAACAGGATCACAAGGAATGTGTCAAACTTGGCTTTGATTTCATCAGTACAGCTCCAAAGATTTCCCGATTTGTTTGGAAGGTGCCTCAACGTATTGCTTTTACTTGTGGTATGTCTTGGGTTTGCATTTTAGATTAACTAAAAATACTCCAGTGATGCATCCACAGCCATGCCACTGGGAAAAGATATATGCACATCTCTAATATTGAAGTGAATATTCAATACAAGGTGAACATCCCAGTTAATCAGCAGAACAGCTTTAGTGCATTGCTTTGAGAAAGAAAAGCAATGCATTTTATCCAGACAGCATGATTCAACATTTCTGGAAGTAACCAACTCAGTATTACTCAGTCAAACTCTTTGGGAATGCAGGATTTTGTGGGAAATGGTTACTTTGGCAGGAAAATATTGGTCCGATGCCTCCCCCTGCCCCCCAGAGTGCGGTGGCTCTCCATCAGAGAGGGGCCAGCTGAGGACCTTGGGCTTCAGCTGAGGATCTTCACTTCCTCTCATATCCTTCCCAGGTCGTGTTCCCAGAATTAAGTGTTTGCAGTATTGGTGTGTGCAATTTTCCCCTAGACTGTATTTGCAAATCCAGTACATAATGGGATTGAAAAAAATAGATTGTTTCCCCTAAGGGAAAGTGACTTTGAGCAGGGACACTCTTTAAATTTAATACTCTCTTTTAGTTATAATTCAGGTTTTTTTAATGTATTCATGCTAGTCACTTTTAATTATGCTAATTTTGAGCTCATGGTCCATTAGCAAGGGTAATTTCACCCCTCCAGTGCCGGCAGAGGTCGGGTTTCTGGGGGATTGCTCTGTGCTGTGGGAGAGATGAATCCTTCATCTCATTTTCTCCTTGGCCACAAGTGTGGGAGGATGTTGTGGGCTCGGTGCAAACCCTTCCTGACCCCTTTCTCACGCCATTTTCAGAAGCTGAGAGCCCCGTAGCCCGTCTCCCCTAACCCTGCCTGGCTGCAGCCCCCAGCCCCAGGGAGGTACCCCAATCCCCAGCCCTGGACCCCTCCCCCCAGAGCTGGTCACTAGATGTCCCCCTTGACCAGCTTTTTGCAGACATCCTACTCCAGCTCGACGGGTGTTGGGTGCTCCCAGCTCCTGCTCCACCTGCTTGCAGTGGAGCCACGCTGCTGGACATGAGTAAGGACTGGGTATTTGTGTGTCCCCCCACTGGTGACCAGCACTGACATCCACCTAGCAGGCAGCTGGCACTGTGTCC
The DNA here is from genome assembly GCF_000695765.1 of Mesitornis unicolor. Lineage (NCBI taxonomy): Eukaryota > Metazoa > Chordata > Aves > Mesitornithiformes > Mesitornithidae > Mesitornis > Mesitornis unicolor. Next base: position 58,290 of record NW_010183457.1, read on the forward strand.
CACTGCGGGAAGAGCCCCATCAATGCTAGGACTTTCATGGAGACAGCCTAGCCCATCTGGGCAAGTATGCATGGCTATTAGCTCCCTTGGCCATGAGTGTCCCCAGTTATACCAGGGGCACCAAGGAACAAGGTTGGTGGCACAAGCCCCCACCTTACACTGGTCCAACCCCATTTGGCCCAGCGTTTCGCAACAGAAAGACAAAGCTTTGTTGGAGAGATCCTGAGGGTCTCCAGTGTCCTGGGGGAGACTGACATGCGGAGGTGGGGAATGCTGTGCCTCAGCTCGTGGCAAGAGTGTCTGCAGCTGGTGTGAGCATGGGGCTTGGGGTGGAAGGACTTGCAGAAAGGTCACGGTTTTGGTGCAATTCCCTTGCGCCCATGTTGGATATCACGGGGAGCTAGGGCTCTGCTGAGAGGGTTATTTTTTGCTTTCCCTGCAAAAAAAAATCCAGCTGTGGAGTTTAATCCACTGTGCTATGCATTGAGCCCCAGGCCTCCATCCAAAGGGTAACGTGGCAGTGACTTTTAGGAAGTACTGGATGTACCAGATGTGTAACTCCTTCAACTCCAGATGTGCAGCCCCCGCCCCTCCCCCCCCACCACTCTGCCTCAGCACAGTTGTCCTGCAAAAAGGAACAAGAGACATCAGATCGCTCAGAAAGCATCCCGCAGACTAAATCCAGCCAACTGCGAAACCAGACCAGCTCTGGATTCCCACACCCGTGTTTAGGCAGTTTAACCGCAGGGATGTCGGCTCCGCACATGGGGAGCAAAACCAGCTAGGAGGGGGGCAAGATAAAAATGGAGTGGCGGGGGGGGGGGGGGCCGGCTGG
>NW_010183457.1:59155-68989 GCF_000695765.1 Mesitornis unicolor
CCTTGCTGAACTATGGCCTGGTGCTGATTTAAAACACACGTGCTGTTTCTAGAAGGAACTGCTTTGATCCCGAAAGGGAAAGCCGGGACGTGCATGAGGGCTCAAGGATTTGAAGCACTCCCCGAGCGCTGTATTCTGGTTCTCTGCAGGCAGCATGTCAGCGGCATTATTTGTTCCTGGAGGAAAGCCTGCGTCTGAGAGCATTTGCGTATGGACCAAAAAGGAGATGAGCACCGCTTGGCTCTGGAGTGTCTCTGGGTTTTGAAGCTTCAGATGAGAGACTCCGGGGCAGGGGATGCTCCGGGGAAGCGTGGGCACAGCAGCACGGCAGTGGTGGGCCACTGGCCAGCTGGCAGCATGACCAAGCATGAAGAGCTTGGGGAGAGCGGGGCTAGAGGGATGTAACAGCATTACTTCTGATTTCAGGGTTGCCCGCATGGCTTAGGGTTCAACTGCAATGGAAATACAATGGGATTTCCCAATGCAAAGAAGAGCAAGATAGCTTCATGGTGTGCTCACCCAAAAGCTCTCATTTAGTGGTGTGGGGTTTTTTTTTTCATGGAGTCCTTCAGGGAAGTGCTCCCACCCAGAGACTGCAATGACGTGACCTGAAGCTACTGCTGCAGACAGTGCTGTGGTTTTCCCAAGAGATGTTGGTCTGTGCTACTCAGCACGCAGCCGTGCTCCCAAATATTTGACAGGAGCGCTGCAGAGGAACAGTGTGCTGCTGCTCCCTGCCTATAAAAAGACAGCTAAAGATGCAAAACTAGCACCTCAGATAAACCACCGTATCTGTGTTTAAAACAGATTTTCAGTTGCATACTATATTTCCTTTCTTGCCTCAAGTAGATTTCCCTTCCAAACATTTCAGGCCGAAATGCAACAATTTCAAGACACACAGGACAATGCAGTGCATCTTTAAATCAGCAATGCTCAGGGAGCGGTTTGGACTGAAAAAAGTGTTCGCACACGTGCATGTGCTCATGTGGCTGAGATGCAAGGTTCAGCCTGTGATGCTTGTCCCCTCTGTACTAGGGTGGCACAGGGCTGCGTGACCGTGGCTCCTGGCCATCCAGAAGATGGGCAGGGTGTGCTTCTTTTCCCTTAGCCCAACATCAAGCACAAAACCTACTCTCAGACAGAAATTGGGCAGGGGTGTGCATCCTTCCCTATTGCTCCTCTCCCAGCTGCTGGCTCCTGCCCAACACCCCAGGCCCCCTGATGCACTCACCCTTGGTCATCACCCCCAAATCTCGCTGCTGGGGCTGATGGGGCCAGCAGCACTGGCTCTCCTCATTCACTATCCTCATGGCCATGTTTGCAGGGCAGAAAAAAACAGGCAGGCAGGCATCACCCCATGCATGCGGTGTGAGGTCAAGGCATAAAGTCTGTGACCTTGATATGTTTGGACGGCTCCTCTGGCGCCCCCAAAAAGCTGCCCTTAGCATCCAGAGAGAGCACATAAGGCAAACCTGCAGCATGCTGGGTGACCACCTCAGCTCAGCCCAGGGTGCTTGTGTAGGATGTGTTTGGGTGCTAGCTCCACCATCAAAGGGAGGTTTGTGTTGGTGTAGCAGAACTCAGCCTGAGCATGGCTCACCCAGGCTTGTCCTTCGGCGTGTGGATGATTTCAGTGTCACGCTGGAGCTGCTCAGGATGTGTTGTCTGCAGAGCCCAAGGCATGACTGGGGCTGGGAGGGGGAGGCACCAGTGTTGGAGCCTTAGCTGAGCCTTGACCATCTCCCTTCCTTGACTCCCCAGCTCTCCAGACCCTGAGCCCCACGGGAGGAACATCTTCACCGCCTGACCAGAGCGTCGCAGCCAACATGGGGCCAACAGCTGAAGCTTGAGTCCTACCTGAAGACACCAACAGCTTCCCGCGAGCTTCTCCCTCTCCTCCGTGGCACCCATCAGGCCGGCTGCCCAAAGCCCCCTGCTAGTGGCTGCACAGACTCCGCTCCCTCGGCTGTGGGGCAGCAGTGGGAGCGGGGGGGGCGGGGGGCCCAAGCAGCAGCTCGCAGGAGGACAGCAGCTTGCAGCCAGCGTGCAGCTGCTTCAGCAAGCTAGCATTTCCCCATTGCCCCCCTCTGCGCTTCTTTATCACCCTTCACTCCCTTGCTGCTTCGCAATGTATTTCGTGGCTTATTTGTGTAAATGCAATAAAGCTATTGTTGCTTGAGGTGCCCTCCGTGGTTGAGGTGAGAGCAAGAAGGGGGTCCCCAGCAAGTGCACGCACTGCTCAGCCAGCACAACTGTGGCTTGGGCAATGGGGCATCTACTGCAAGGGTGGTGGGATGCTGTGGAGTGGCCCAGTGGCACAGTGGCTCTGTCCCCCCCTGGGAAGGGTTAATGGGGAAACTCAGCCCACGCAGTCACCACCAGCTGGAAAAGGGGCCTCAGAGCCCTGGCTCCCAGCATCAGGAAATGATCCCGCTCAGGAGCAGGGCTGCCAGGAGGGGAGGGGGAGCCTGATGGGGGGGAGTACTGTGAAGAAAATCCAGAGCTTTTCCCAAAGGCAGTGACAGCCGGGATTCATTATCCATCGGGAGATGTGTTTATAGCAAGCATGAGTCACTGCCGGGCCCCTGGATGGGAGCAGTCCACAGCGGGAGCTGCTAGCAATTCAGACAGGGTACAGGCTGCCCATCCAGCCCTACACAATGGCAGCTCTCAAGCTGCCCCCTTGGGTTGCCATGCGCCAGGCCCAGATCTTGGAGCAGACCCAGCACTATTTTGGGCTGCACTGGGGCACGTGTTTTCTCCGGGATGTTTCATTGCTCACTGGAGAAGCCTTGTGCTGTCAGAGCAATGCCCCTCCCTGGCACGCGACCAGCCCCAGCAGTGCCCCTCCGTGCCCACCCATGCCCACTCCTGCCCATGCCCTTGGGTAAAGCCAGCCTCAAGCTGGGGAAATCAGACCCCGTGATGATCAGAAGCAGAACTGCTGGCTTCGATCCCAGCTCTGCATGTTGGCTCCACGCAGCTGAGGGGAGGTCTCCATCTCCAGCTTGTCCAGCCTTGGGGCTGAAATGGAGCCAGGCAGCCAGGAGAAGCCAGCACTCCCTGCCCAGACCTCTGCCCCATGGGGAAATTAAGGTAAAAATGCCCATTTCGACCTTTTTCTCCATTTGGAGTTCTATTTTCCATGATGTATGTTACCCTTGCTTCCATTTGGCCCTGCAAAGGGGCTGGGGGCAGGCAGGCAGCCCCTAAGGTTTTTGGAAGCCTGCTGCCTGGAAAGCGCTGACCCCAAATCTGTATGGGCTTGCCCCAAGTGCCACCAAGTGGAAAGCCATCCTTCCCTCATCGATGCCATGCCTGGCATCCCCTTTTGCTGGAGGCTCAGCCCCACGGCCAATCGCACTAGCCTTATATAGAGGTGTCAGCCTGTGGCACTATCTGGGGAAGTCTCGCTCAGCTTGTAGTCAGCATTATGGGCCCATGGGCAAAATGGTGCTCATTCCTGGGAGGAAAAGCCTCCCTTGCTGGCTTGCAGAAAGCCAGAGAGCTTCTGTGGTAAAAAGTCGACTGACGCCATCCTTAAAAGCATGCTGTTATCTTGCCTTGAGATGGGAATTGGCCTAGAAAAAACAATTTTGCTCCTGCTTTCCTTCACAGATTTCTTTATTTGGGATGAGGTGACAGAGCAAAGGCAATGCTTGCCGGGGACCTAAGAGGCACACTGCTACCCATGCTGGCTCCCAGGGTGTTGGTGCCTGGGGTGCCCGCAGCCAGCCTGGCTCAGGCAAGCCACAAAACCAGCCACAATGTGTATCTCCAGGTCTGGTACTCAGTTTTCATTTAAAACCAAATTTTCTGGGTTTCTCCTGCCCCAGCAGCCAGTCATATGCTTTGGCTTAGAGAAAAACCCCTGTCCTCACTCTAGTGCCATTCCTCAGAGCAGTGGCACTGTGGAGACCCTCCCAAAGTGTAGTGTCACCAGCTGAGACCAATGCTCTGTGAAACATGGGCTAGCCTGGCTCAGGGCTCCTTTTCTGCTTCCCTGCAAGCCACTGGCCACCTTGTGCGGCCATGCACCTTTGCACAGTGCTGGAAGAGAGAGACAGCCATGGGTTAGAAGAGCTGCTGGGAAGGAGCTGGTGGAGTTGCAAGTGCAAATACATGAGGCTCATCCCCACCCCAAATACTGCTGCCCATGCCCAGGGCTTGAATCCCTGCCCAGGCTGGAGAGGTGGGATGTGGAGGGCTGTTAACCATCCATAGCCTTCACCTGTGTGCACTGGTGTTTCCCCACAGGATGCATCAGCTGAAACACAAAGCATCTGTGTGTGTATTAAGGAATGCAGATGCCCCACACCTTTCCCCGTTGCTTCCACCTGTCTGCTGCAGGGTAGCTTGGTGACTTCCTCCTGGGAGGGTGAGTGTTTGGAGCTTTGAAACAGTCTGTTTACCTTTGGCTGTCCCTATAAGAAAACAAAGCAGTGAAGGAGAGGTGCTTATCTTTAGGACCTACTGAGATTTCCCTTGTTGCAGCTTGTGCTGGGGACCTCTGGTCTGCTGTCCACTCTCTAAGCCCTGCTTTTGCTCCAGGATGGAGCAGCTCAGCCTTTCCTCACGTGCCCTGTGCTTTGGTAACCTGTCCCTTTGTGAGGGGGCTGTGCCGGAGCTTTCCAAGGCAGAGTGCATGTCTTGCAAGTGTTGTCCCCCAAAAACTTCTGTTCCTCCTCGGTGGTGCCCCTGAAGGATGGCTACCCTCCTTGCTTCTCCTCCAGCTCAGTGTCATTGTGGCTCTCTCAGCAACAGCTCCACACAGAACAGGGGAAATGGGGTTGAGGACAGCAAAATGGCTGGACGGTTTACATTTGCTCCTCGTTGTCCGCAAAAGAGCTGAGGAGGATGCTTGGTGCTGCTCTGAGGGGGCTGGGAATGTGTCCTTGGCAAGGAGGAGTAGGTGACTTGTTTTATACTTTATATCCTACTTTTTATGTTACTTTTGTATTGAAAAGGTTGCAGACTGGATCTGGCTCTGGTGTAAAGAGAGCTCAGCTGCAAGCCTTGCTGCATCCTAGGACTGCTCTTGAAGGGCACAGCCACCCCAGAAGCTGTGACAGCTGCTGGTGTGGTAAAAATAATGAGTACAGAAAGTGCATGCTGAGAAACTGGGAGCAGAAATAGCGTGGGAAGGGGCTAACAGAGACCTCAGGGAGTTTGCCAGACAGGTGCAAGCTCCTGAATGAGGGTGGATCATCCCCCTGGAAAGGGGTCGGACTGGCTCTGTACTGTGAAGCCAGCTGAGGTACCTTATCTGGAGGGCATCCAACAAGCAAGATGGACCTCTGTGCTTCCTAGGGCTTTGGGCTTGCTGTTGATGCTGAGGGAAAATGAAACCACGTTTAGAGGAGCAAGATGAACTTGAGAGGAGGAGGAAATGAAACGGAAGGAAGTAGGGGTGGTCTTTTTGCAGAAGAGATGAGCTGTGCTATAGCACTGCTGCAGCTTGAAAGACAAGACAAGTTGGTGGAAAATGGGTGGGGGGTGACAGGAGAAGCACTGCTCTGTGCAGGCATTGGGGGTTTGCTGTATGGCTTCAGGGGAGGATGGGGAGCGCTGGCAGTCCCATGCCACCCCTTCCACTGGGGCTTCCATCAGTCCTAGCTGCTGTTGTGCACCGACAAGCATCTGCACGGATGCAGAGGGGGGCTTAGAAGTAGTGCTGTAATCCATGGCAGGGGAAAACCAGATTTTTCTCTCCGTGTAGCAGCTCTCTCTGCAGTTAGGTGATGCAGGTTGGCCCAACTTGTACAGACTGCAGGGTAGTGGAACCCTATGCCATCCCCCTGGTGTTGGGCTGGGTGGGAGCCAGTGCTTCCAGAACCCCCAGGGCTGTGTCTAGTGGCTTGCTTGGCTGTTCCTCGAGTGCCCGGTGCCTCCCTTCCCTAGGAAGATGTGCCCTGCCCAGCCCAGCGAGCACAATCTGGGAATTGCCCAAGAGAGGCATTTTATTGCAGAGAAATGGAAAATATTCTCCGCCTAACTGCTGGAGGGGTTAGTGTGTGTTTTTCCACCCGGTTTTCATGCTGTGCCTTCTGGATGAGCTCCACGAGAGGCTGTGTGGGAGAGACAGGTGCTCTGTCCCCTGTCCTGACAGAGGTGTCCCCGGGTGTTGCTGACACTGCACAGGCGGGCTGGGAGCTAGCGAGCGATGACACTTGGACGTCCACACCTCCCATTGTTTCTCCTTTAGCTTTGTCAGAAAACCAGACCCCCCCACCTCCCCGTTTTGTTTTCTCCAAGAACAGGAGGACGGTGCAGGTGTTGCTGATCTCTCTGGTTTGGGCCAGTTATATCTCCAAACCACAATGCTCCCAACCCCAAAAAGCCTACACTTTGGGCTGCTTCCATTTTTTTAGTGCAAAGTGTATGTTTTCCCTGGAGAAAAGATAAGAGAGCCCCGAAACTGAGTTTTGCTTTGCCTTCAAGCCTTCACGCTGGGGCAGGAGAAGACAGTGTGACTCCACCCCCAGCAGAGCACAGGGAGACCCTTCCTGGTACCCCAAATGTGTGACATCCTCATATCCTGGGGGGAGAAGTTCCCTGTGAGCGCTGGAGATGTGGGGGGTGGGCAGAAAAATGAGTCCAAAAGTGTTATCTCTTCTCCTTCAGCCCCCACGCTGCATCTGCAACCTCCCCTCTTGCTCAACCCACTCTTCTTTCCTAAGAAGCCAAGCCAAGCTTTCCCACAAACCCAGACAGCTATTAGAGAAATATTATTACCAGATGGTTTGTTTTTTTCCATAGGAGCAGAGGCCAGTGTGAGGTAATGGGAGAAAATATTAACCCACCCCGCACCAACCCAGGCGTGGGGATGTGTCTTTGCTGGTGGAGCCGTGCCGTGTCTTGGCTGCACCGGCATGCAAGGGGTCTGCAGGGAAGGTTGGTGGTAGGGGCACTCACACCCCATGTGAGGTGGCCGGAAACTTCCCCCTTGGACTGGTGGTGGCTCCATAGGGTGACTTGGGAAGGTTTTGATGGTGAAGGGTCCCCAGAGGGTGCTGGAAGGGAGGGAAGGTTCCCCTTGGGCCAGCTCAAACTGGTAGGAGCAAAGTCCAGCTGGCAAACTGCACAGTGGGGAAGTTCATGCCAGGTCAGATGAGCCAGTGGCTTGAGTGGAGGAGAAGCGCCACGTCCTGGCTGTCCTGCCTCTTGCAGGGCTGGTACAAGTGCTATGCAGGGCAAAGGTGCCACTTAGAGTAGGGATGTCAAGGTAGATACTGCATGGCATGGGTTGACTCTACTGCTGGGTCTTTTTGCAGGTGGGTGGATGAGTGCAGGATCCTGCTCTGGTGCTGCTGAGCCTGCTCTGTGCCCATGGTAGGATGCTCACAAGGCACCATCTGCCTGTGTTGGGAGAGAAGTGCTGCTGCGTCAGGAGAGGTGGTGCTTTCCTGCTCAGAGGGTTTTCTCTGCCACCGCCTCCTGCAGAGATCAGCTGTGGGAAGCTAAATTATCATGTGCAGAAATGCCACAAACCAGACCCTTTCCAGTGGGGTTTGCGGTTGGCACAGAACTCGGCTCAGACCACATCTGCTCCAGTCTTGTAGTATGGAGCACAGAGAAGGGCTGGCCAGTGGGGGGGCATGGCTGAGCCATGGGCAAGATGGGCATGCATCTTGGGGGGCCAGGGTCTTACAGCCAGCCTGGGGAGATGCAGCCCGTGGTAACCAGAGCACAAGGAAACCTCTTCCAGGAAATGCTTTCACCATCCCAAACCCTTCACAAGTCTTGGGTGTTCCCATCCCCAGGAGCAGGGGGACAGTGGCGCAGCCAGCTGGCAGGGCGCTGGTATGCTTCATGTGGCTGCAACCAGGGAAATTTCAGTGCTTTTTAATTGCGGCATCTCCTGGGACTGTGTGAGAGGACAAAGTAGCCTCAGCTGAAGAAGATGGAGCTTGAAACCTAACGCTTGGTCCTTCCCTGTTTTCCAAAGCACCCTTTGGTTATGAGTGTGCTGGCAGTTTCAATCCTGGCTTTTCCCAGGGGAATTAATTTCAGCTCATTTCCATACTTCCTACAGAAGGAGCATTTTCCATTGCTAAGTAGACTTGATTAAAGGGAAGGAGACGTTGCATGAAAGAGTCAATAGCAGAAAAAATGGAGCAAACTCATTCTTTTCTCAATCTCTGGGAGGAGAAAAAGCAAAAATTCTGTCCCAAGTGCATTTTTTTTTCTGTACCCCTGTTTGGTCTGGAATTGGACTAGAAATGTATTGCTTGCTGTGCAATGCAGTGCTGTGCTCGTGCCCCAAGGCATGCAGGCGTTGTGGAGGGGCTCCCCTTGCTTATCTGCATGGCACTCGGGAGGGATGCTGGTAGATGGAGGGGGTCCCCTGCTCCTGGGGGACCTGATGTGGCAGAGCCATAGGGCTCAACTTCCCTGGCCTCGTCTGAAGAAGAAAGGAAAGGAGATGTCCTTCACAGGTATGTGTCCTTAGATTTTGGGACACAGTGGCATGCTGCTAGTCCCAGTGTTTGCAACACCCCTGGGGTCAGCCTGCAAACTGCTGGCTAGCTATCTGGTGGATTCCTGTTAAACTACCCTGCACTTTTCCAAGAAAACAGCTGTTCAATGCCCCAGGGATGCTGAGTTCTGGTGTAGCACCACAGATCTGGAAATGGCAATGTTTTAAAATGCTTTTGAAGCCGGACACAGATCCGAGCCTGCAGTCCAGTTGGACAGCAGAGAAGGTGCACCCATCGTCCCACCTGATTACAGCCCCTGAGGCTGGCGGCTGGGTGCCAGGCAGGGAGTGAGGTCCCTGACAGGGTGGGGGGAGCCCTGCCTTGCCAAACCCCATGATAGGGTGTACAGGCTCTGATGGGCTGCAGCTGCGTGGAGCTATATATGGTAAGCAGGCACCTTGCACAAGCCATACCATTATCATTAAGTCTTTGCTGGCGTGGCTGACTGGCCTCCAGCATGTGAGGCTCTGTGGGGCCACTGGGCTGTTTCTGAGATGGATGTGATCTTCCCTCATGCAAGGAGGAGGTGGAATCGGCTCCTCTGCTGTTTGGGGTAATGATCTGGAAGGGAAGACGAGAGAGGAAGAGAAAAAGCAAAGAGGAAATGTTTCTGGTGTGCAGATTCACTGTCTGCCTCTGCTGAGCTGATGCATAAAGACATGTCCCTTCCCAGCATCCTCCTTACTGGGAGCCTCTGGCTGGTTTTCAAAATCCCAGGTGAGCAATATGGTGGTAGCCCTGAGGAGGTGTGCTGGAGAGCCAAATCAGGTCTGATCCTCTATGAACTGTCATGCAGCACAATTTGTCCCTGGATGTGCTTGAACTCTAGGAGAGCATCTTCAGTAGGTTTGAGATGCCTTGAAAATTTGCCATTAGGTGTTTTCCTCTTCTGGTGCCACCTACACAGCTCTGCAAAGCCCATCTCTACACCCAGGTGGTTATTTACACCAGACAGGTTCTTGCTGATACTAAAGCTTTCTGGCTGGGAGAAAAAGACTTTCTTCAGCATAACAGAAACCTGGCTTTTTTGGGGCTGAGGTGTCTCTTTCCCCAAAACACACAGAGTTTTGTCTCACATTTTGGTGTCACTCCACCGCACTGCCCTGCATCCCTCTGAGGAGAAGCTCTGTTGATCTGGCTGCCCCTCAGCCAAAGCACGTGGCAGCCCAAGGTTCCCTAAAGGCCTAGAGAGGCTGTGGGGACAGGGTGCGGGGGTGCCCAGCAGAAGTCCTGACAGTCCTTGAAACCACTGGTTTCTCTTCTTTCAGTCAGCTTCCACAGTCGTGCCTAAATTTGTGTTGGTGTGATAAACAGTGCATGTTGTGATGTTGGGTTTATGAGGTTTCGGTTCAGC
>NW_010183457.1:68999-101642 GCF_000695765.1 Mesitornis unicolor
TTTGTTCCACTGACTCTGGATGTTGTTTATTCAAAGAGTCATTATTTGATGCATCTGCCTCCATAGTGTGGACAGGCTCCTCCACTGATGTATTTTGTAACTAGCAGAGCTACAGCCTTTTCTTTTGTTTTGGGCTAACTGAAGATCTCAACTTGAGACAACTTCCTATGGCCAAGCCTACGAAGTTTTCTCCTGATCATACACACAAAGATGCTGCCAGAGCAGCTGTGTGTGATAGGCAGGGTGATGGAGGTGGCAGACAGCCCTGCATGGCCCTGTGAAGCAGTGTGGCAGGTCTTCTGCTGCCTTTGTGCAACCAACTTGTGTGCAAACCATTTGTACTGGCTGGGTTTGTGCTGGTAACTCTTTGCCCCTTGGAGATGTCCTGGTCCTATGTTCTTCCACAGGATGCTCTGGCTGGCCCAGATCAAGTCCCTCTCTGCGTTTCATTTCAGCTTTCAAAGGCAAGGTGCCTCCTTGGCCTTGACAGCCCACCAGTTTGCTATTTAATGACAACTTTTGGTCCCCTCCTGTACTTGTGGGAACAGGCTACAGCTGTGGCTGTAGCAGGATCAGCCCCTAGGCATTTCACCTCTCTCCCTGATAGCAATTAATGCTCCCACTGTGATGAGGGGTTTTGCAGTACCCACTTCTAGGTTTGAGTTCGGCAGCATGGGACCTGTCTTCAGTGCTGGCCATGGAGAGCAGATGGTCTTCAATATCTTGGGGGGTGAGACTTGCTGTGGGGGTCTATTTCCCCACTGCTGCAGGTCCTCAGGCTCTCCTGCCATCCTGTAGGATGGAAAGATGCTCATCTCCAGGCATCCCTAAGCTTCTACCCCCTTGACTTTGACAACTTTGCCCCCATCCCCACTCCCTGCCCTGAGTACAGCCAGAGGGGTCTTTCCCAGTCTAGGGGGGGGTCTCTGTGAGGGTTTTCTCCACTTGCCTCTCACGCTCCTAACAGAGTTGAGCAGAAAGCCCTGAAAGTCAGGGAGGAAGGTGCTTCTCTGAAAATGCGGTGCCTCCATGGTGCCCCCATCCTTGGGTGGCTGTGGGACAGCTCCAGCTCTGCTCTGTGGTGGAAAGTCCCCTGGTTAGCAAGACAGCACAGGCCAGCTCTCATGTAGGTTGGGATGCAATAGGAATGCCTGTTTCCCTTGGCTCAGGAGCTGGGATGGAGCCGGCTGACCCCCAAAGGGATGCTGGGCACTGGCTATGCCAGGGCTCCTTGTGTGAGGGTTGCGGAGGTCCCAGGCACTGGTGGCCAGGGTGCCATGGCAGGTACAGCAACATCCAGAAGAAGGGTAAGGAGAAATGGCTTGTTCGCTTCTGACTCACAGCTGACAGCCCTTGATCCCTCCCTCCATCCTCGGGCTGGAGAAGTCTCCTCCTCACCCTTACCCTCCTGCCTGCTCTTCCTCCCACGGAAACCAAGGGGAAAGCGGTAAAAAAAAATATCTTCAGCAACTCCTGCCTCTGGACCGCGGCCTCTCTCGGCTGCTGGGTTCTCCTTCCTTGCTTTTTTTGCTTCGATCCAGCTCGATGGTAATCTGAACCAAGCAATATGAGGCTGCAAGACTTTCTCTTCACTTTGCTGCTCCTGGCCGGCTTCCTGGGGGGGGGCTCGTGGGCTCAGCGCCCAGAAATTGCTACCCGGGTCTCAAATGCAGAAGGTAAGCCCAGGCTGCTTCCCAGAGAGTTTTTCCTACCCAGGATCAGTAGAGAAGTCTGACTGCTGTTTCCCTCCTGGGCGGATGCCTCCGCTGCCGCACAGGGCTGCAGCTTTGTCAGGACGTCTGGGGTTGTGTTTGCTGACGAGAACAATGTAGGATTAGAAGGTATATGCAAGACATACTCACTTTTAATGTGTTTTGGCTCTTTCTCCTTGGCCCTGTCTTGCGAGGTGTTACCAGTAGCACTGGCATTCAGTGTATGGGGGTAACAGCTGATACCAGTTTAGCTTTCTGAAATATTTTGGTTTTGACACTGACTGTTAAGGGATGTTTTCTTTTTTGTTCTCCTCTGCAATGATACTTGTACCAGGATGTGTCAGAAAATCATTAGTTTCTCATTGCATTAATTGCTATCATGTCTTGGTTTTATTTTTTAAGTAGTTGCTGCAGCTGCATGTTATTTTATATAATAACTAGTGTTGGTGTTGCAATGATATCCTTTGCATGTAAATGGAAAAAATTGTATAGGAAGCTGTTAAGTGTCACAAAGTGATGTTTTCTGACTATGTGCTTGATCCCTTGATGCCAAAACAGAAACAAGTAACCTCACCTGTGTGTGTGCATGTGTGTGGTTAGGGTGCGAATGCTGTTCTCGTAGCGCAGATCCCGGGATACTGCTGGGAGGGAGCTGGGCTGTGGCCGTGCGTAGAGTCTGAGCTGGGGGTTGATGCAGCTGGGCCGCCTGCCGACTCCTGCCTCTCCGCTTCTTCCCAGACTGTCCTGTGGACCTGTTCTTTGTCCTGGACACCTCAGAGAGTGTTGCCCTGAGGGTGAAGCCCTTTGGAGACCTGGTTGCCCAAGTGAAAGATTTCACCAACCGGTTCATTGATAAGCTGACAAACAGGTACATCCCCTGGGTTTTGTCCAGGCTGCTATAGGATGGAATGCTGAGACTGCCCTGTGCGCCCATTTGAGGAGGGAGAGGAAAAAAAGCAGAGATGCTGGGGAGGGGGATGGGAGCATCTCCTCCCTCTCCTGGTCCGTGTCTGCCCTGTTTCTGTTTCTCTGTGCCGATCGGCTTTTTGCCGGGCCTCCCTGCAGCCACCCTCGGGAAAGCAAGGGCTTTCTGGAGCAGCAGCCACAGTGCCCCAGCCCCACTGCCTCTGGCTGGCTGGGTGGTTATTCTGTAGGACCAATGCGATCCTGATCCCCATGCCACCAGCCATTCAAGCCCAGGACAACCCAGGTGCTGGGTGGCAATAGGGCACTTCTGACATTAAACACAGCAATCAGAGACACCCTGTAGAGCAAACCCTCTCTTGCAACTGGCATCCCCCAGGATACCCTGCAGCATTGAACCCAGCTTTGGAGGCTCCTATGAATCCCTCTGCACAGCCCTGTACCTGTTTCGCCCTCACCTACCCTTGCAGCCACCAACCCAGATCTAACCCTGGCCTTCCCAGGGTTAGGGCACCCAGGGGCACCAAAGCTCCCAGATCCCAGAGGGAGGTGATACTGGGAAGAGCTGGAGGCAAAGGCCATGTCTTGCTTGCTGACAGGAGATCCAAGGATGCATGGGGGCACTGTGAGTCTTGGAGGCACATGTAACCTGGTCCTTGGGGCAGCGGGAGATGTGTGCTGGTACCCAGAGGGGCACCATGGGTATGTCCCAGTGCTGCTTGAGCTGGAGGAGCAAGGGTGGGAGGGAGTTAGCAGCTCACCTCCCCATTGCCCAGGCAGGAGAACTGCTGTACCAAGGCACTGAGTGACCAGAAGCCTCATGTTTGGCAACAACCTGCCAGGCCTCCATCAATGCAGCATGACTCTCTTCTAGGCAAGGCACTGGGCTTTGTCCAGAGCTCCTGCTGTGTGCAGACAGAGAGATGGGCCTCCTGAACCCACCTCAGACATCCCTGTGCCCACCCACCTATTCTCTATCTGCTCTGGAGACATCTCCTTGCAAGCCACCACTGTGTGCACTGTGCTGCCAGTCACCCACAGCATGTGTTGCACGGTTGACATGGATGATGGTGAGGCAGTGGTGGGATGGAGGGGAGAGCAGTAGGCAATGCTCAGGTGGCTTTGGGGAAAGTCCTGCTGGGCAGAGAGAAGATGAGCTTGGGCAAGTGAGGAAGCTGTGCAACTCCATCCCTTTGGGATTTGATTCCAGCATCTTGGAAAGACCCTTTCTGGGGTGGTGGGGCCAAAGCACAATGAGTTGCAATGCCTCTGTCCCAGGAAGTTGTGAGCACAGCCTGTGTCGGTGCACAGGACAGGCCTTCAATACACAGACTCATCCCTCTGAGTCCAAGCATCCTTCAGAGGGGGACAACCCTCTTTGATTTTAATGTGTTCAACATTGGAAAACTCACTGCAGTCCTGGGTTGGGGGTTTCAGCAGTTTTACCTGTCTTGCACATGCTGGCTGGATCAGCATCTCCTGCTCAACTTCAGCAGCCTGGTACCTCTTTGGGAAGCCTCTCTGCCAAGCCGTCTGACCCCTGTGGACACCCACCAGCTGCATTCCTTTGCCCTTCCATATGTGAAGCACATCCCAGGCTTGCAGGACAGTAGGGAGCCCTAGCAAAGCCCTGCAGTGTTTGGCAGAGGATTTGCATTTTGCATAGCAAGTGAAGTGGAGGTAGTGGCAGGGTGTGGATGAAGGTGCTGAACGCACATGTCCTGATGCAGGTACTACCGCTGCGACCGCAACCTGGTGTGGAACGCCGGGGCGCTGCACTACAGCGACGAGGTCGTGCTTATCAAGAGCCTCACCTCAATGCCCAGTGGCCGCAACGAGCTGAAGAATCGCGTCTCGTCCGTGAATTACATCGGGAAGGGCACCTACACTGACTGTGCCATAAAGCGGGGCATTGAGGAACTGCTCATTGGGTAAGACAGTGGGGCCAGGGTGGGCAGAGTGGGTGATGCTGGTGGTATGGCCATGGAGGATGGAGGTTGGGAGCTTCTCAGTTAGCATGTCCCTCTGCATTGTGCAGAGATGTCTCCAGGGTGGGAGAGGAGGTCACTTAGGCACGAAATAAGGGTGGCAGGTTGCTAGTTCTCTGGTTTTGCTGGGATGGGGTATGCCCTGACTGTAGGTTGGGACACTGCCATGGGTGAGTGTCCAGAGATGTGCAAGCCACCTCCCTTCAGCTATATCTGTTAAATCCTTGCAATGTTAAATCCTGTGCTTAAACCTTTGCAGTGGCTCCCATCACAAGGAGAATAAATACCTGATCGTGGTTACTGATGGACACCCCTTGGAAGGGTACAAGGAGCCCTGTGGAGGCCTAGATGATGCTGCCAATGAAGCCAAACATTTGGGGATCAAAGTGTTCTCTGTCGCCATCTCTCCCAACCACCTGGTAGGGACTATATGGCGGGGGTGCTCCCTTCAGGGGTCCTGAGTGGGACCACAGGACCTCAGCATGGTGAAGGAGGTTCTGAGTGCCCCTCAAAGTCCCTCACTAGTGGGAGGATGCAGGTCCCCAGAGTGGTTTCTGGGGACAGGCTCTGCACAGGTGTCTGCAGGTCTCACTCTGCCATTCCCACTCCCCAACACTAGGACCAGCGGCTCAACATCATTGCCACAGACCATGCCTACCGCCGCAACTTCACCGCCACCAGCCTGAAGCCAACCCGGGAGCTCGATGTGGAGGAAACCATCAACACCATCATCGACATGATTGTGAGTGCTGCCTGCTCCCTCCGCAGCCTGCCCCCTTCCCTGCGCTTACCTGTCACTCTCAAACCCCCTCTCTTTGCTTTCTTGTCTTGCAGAAAGTTAACACAGAGCAATCGGTGAGTGTTCCTCAGAGTGTCATGCTCCCTCTGGCCCTGAGCCTGTCCACTGTGGGTCACCCCAGCCAAGCTGGGGCTTGATGGCACAGCCCTGCTCTACAGGCAGCCCCTGTCAGCCTGGGGACCTCCCCCCAAGCAGGGTGCATCCTGATCCTGGTGCTGCCCGCTGCCTCTAATGCTGTTTTCTCCTTCTCTCTGGGCAGTGCTGCTCCTTCGAGTGCCAGGTGAGTTGGGCTTTTGAGACCCCCTGTCCCCTTCCCTTGCATCCCCATGGTCCCAGGCTGTGTCTCAGTGGCTGGGCTAACCCATACCTCTATCCCACAGCCTCCCCGAGGGCCCCTTGGACCTCCTGGTGACCCAGGCAATGAGGTGAGAGAATAGCTGTGGCTATGCTGCACGACTGGGGCGGTGGGACAGGCTCACTGGCAATGCTCAGACAGGTGGGAGAAGTGGATGAAGACCCACACCATACTCCCACGTGGCCAGCATCATCTGCTCCCCGCATTCGTGGAGCATTGCTGTTACCACCCTCCCTGCTCTCCTTTCAACAGATCATGGTTCTATTTCTGGGGATGATGAACTAACTTTATTTCTGTCCTGTATTGCAGGGAGAAAGAGGCAAACCAGGTCTTCCTGGCCAGAAAGGAGAGGCTGGAGAACCAGTAAGTAAAGGACCATCCCTCATGACTCTGCTCAGGGGCTATTCTTCTGGCTGCTTCTGGACGTACCTCTGGCATCCTCACCAGCCCTTGCCCGTGCATCATGCCATTTCCATGGGGTAGTCAGTGGGCTCATGGCCAACTGTCCCCCTCTGCAGCCACCCTGCTTAGTAGCAGCTCCTGGTGGGCAGCAAGGTGACCCCCTTCTCTGTTGCTACAAGGCTTCCTTGTTCCCCACCCAAAATAGCCGTTCTTCCTGGAGGACACATCTCTGACTCATGTATACCAGCCCAGGGGTGGACTCTGGACTCCCTCCCATGTCCTCTGACATGACAAGTGCAGCAGTGTTACAGGGAAACCTTTGGTAAATAGTAAGCTAATAGCATGAGGAAACTATTTCCCTTCTCCTCCCTTTTTTTCACTAGGTACACTTATTTTTGGGAGGTGCATTTCTCCCACACACGTGAGTGTGCAGTTACTCAGCTTGTGCATCCCCAAATTGGAAAGCTCATGCACACACAGAGTTTTTCCTTTCCAAGGGTTTTCTGCCCCTCCCTTTTGTCCCAGATGTTGTGTCTCCAAGTGTCCGGTTTCCCTTACCCTGAGGTAGGGGTGGAGATAGTGGAGGTGAAGGCAGGTCCCCTCTGCCCTCCACAATGATCCTATGCTCCCAGACCCGGGAAACAAGGAATGTGGTTAGGGGAGAGCCTCTTGTGGGAGGCTGGGGCCCGAGCCCCCCCCATCAAAAGCCTGGGGGAAACTGCTCCATGACAATGACTGATGCCAATTTCTGCTGCCGTAACACTATGTTTCTCTCCTCTAGGGCAGGCCAGGGGATATGGGACCTGTTGGCTACCAAGGAATGAAGGTATGTGGGGCTGCAGGGCATGCCTCCTAGGTTAGCCACAGTCTTTGTGCTACAAGTGTTTTAATTCTCCCATTTTTCTCTTCCCTTTCATCTCTAGGGCGACAAAGGAAGTCAAGGAGAAAAGGTGAGGACAGCAAGGATGTTGAGGGGAGATCTCTCTGTCCCCCTGCTTGGTTACTCCAGGCTGTCCCTGTAGCTGCATGGTGTTGGGGTCTGGTATGTGCCCGTGCATCCATCCCTCCTGCCAGCACTGCCTGTGCCAGGAGCGGGGATCCAACGGGAGGCACCCATCTGCAGCTGACACAGCCTTGGGGGACCAGGCACTGCATAGTGGGCACAGCCAGGCAGAATGGGAGAGACCGGTGGCGTGTAGGGGCACGGTGAATGCCTGCACACCAACTGGCATGAGGACCACAGTGTGGTGGGGAAATGGATGTGCTCTGCACGGGGGCCTAACATCTCTCTCCTTCCATTTGCAGGGCTCAAGAGGAGCCAAAGGAGCCAAGGTCAGCCTCTGCTTTTGTGTCATTTGTTCTCTCTGGCTGATGCCTGGAAGGTGATGGGTTTTTGGAAATTCATGGTCGCTATTCTCCATTTCAGGGTGAGAAGGGTAAGCGTGGAATCGATGGCATCGATGGCATGAAGGTGAATCTCCGCTTTGGGGCACTTTGCTTAATCTGAGGACACTGGATTTCCCCTACCCCCCTCCCCAAACCATTGTGGGGTCTGGGAATGAAGCCAGTGTCCCATGTGGGGGAGTGGGGCTCCCTCCCTGCAGGGCCATTCACTTGCCAGCCAGGGACAGGGCTGGGATGTCCCTTTTGGGTTGCTGGGATGATGGATGGGGTCTTCCCATGGGCACTGCTCACAGAGAACCCCATGTTGTCTGTCTGATAGGGCGAAGCTGGATACCCTGGGTTACCTGGCTGCAAAGGCTCACCTGGATTTGACGTACGTACTCTGTGGGTGCCCCTTGCATGTGAATGAACCAGTGCAGCAGGTCTGCCATGAACGCACATCGAAATGGGGAGCTCCCAAGAAGGGGAGCTGTGAGAGGGAGTTGCCATGCTTGAAAATACGCCTCTGGACGTGCAATGCTTATTGCAGGGATGGCACCTGGGTGTCCCTGGGACAGCCTGCCTTGTTGGTGCCTGGAAGCTGTCCCCCATTGCACAGAGCTGCCTGGGAAGCCACATGCTGGGGGAGCATTTGGTTAGAGGCTGTTCAGCACAGGGAATTTGGCAAAGAAGGGCTCGATGCCAGATAGGCAAGCTCAGAATTAACCAATTTCAGCCTGCTGTGCCCAGCCACCCATAAAATGGTGGAGATTCTGGATGGCTATGGACAACACTATTCTGAGATTGTATTTCTCCAGTTTCTCTGTTTGTTTTCATGCTTCCAGGATGACACATCTGTGGTGGCACCAGTGTTACTGCAGTCCAGCCACAGCAGCCCAACCATCACCACCGTTTCTATTGTTTTCCTCTAAGCTGCAGAAGCATGCTCAATTTTGCAGTGTTTCAGCAACACGGCTGCAGCATTGCTTGCGCAACTCCATGGTGCAAAAGTACTGAGCCATGCTCTCATTGCTCCCAAGTACCTGTCCCTCCTCTCCATCCTGCTGCGCTGCTGTGATGCCGGCTTCGTTCTTTAGTGATGCCGCCTTTTGTTTTCCACAGGGAGCTCAAGGCCCACCTGGACCAAAGGGAGATCCTGGTGCTTATGGACCCAAGGGAGGAAAGGTGAGCCGCTCTTTCCAGTCCCATATGGGAGGAAGGGTGTTGGGAGACCCCACCTGCAAGAGGGAGAGATGGTGATTGACCCATTGCTGGCTTCCTTGCACTGCTTTGGGGCAAGCCTGTGCTGGAGGATGCTGCCCATCACCCCCACTAAGATCTGACTGGTGTGACTCCCGGTGTGCCCAAGGTTAGCAGGTGCCTACAAGCCTGGCAAGAGCATCCCTGCGGTGTTGAGCAGCTGATGTGAAAAGGTGGCTCACACTAGGCAGGTGGAGTCGGGGAGTGACACCAGCCCAGAAAGGGAGCTTGGGCTGCAGTGGGGCTTCTGACAAGCCTCTGCAGCATGGAAGCCGAAATCCACTGCTGGGTACTGGATGCAGTCTTGATGGTGCCTTCTGTTCTTGTAAAGGGTGAGCCTGGGGATGATGGAAAACCTGGCCGGCAAGGGATTCCTGGCAGCCCTGGCGAGAAGGTGAGCAAAGTGTCTGTGTATGAGCATCCTCTGCCCTCTGTGAGAAGCAGAGGTCCCCTGCTCCAGCCTTGGCCTCAAAGCAGAGCTTGCCCAAGGCTCTGCAAGCACACAGGTCTTTGCTCCAAAAACTGCTGCCTCATCTCATTTGCACCCCTGTGGCTTGCTCACACAGGGTGCACCTGGAAACCAGGGTGAGCCTGGACCAGCAGGAGAAATGGGTGATGAGGTGAGTCCTTTGCCCATGCCCATGATGTGCCCTGTGAAAGCTTGCCAGCCATTCCCATTGCCTGACCACCCCTGTTGTTTCTCTGCAGGGTGCTCCGGGTGCAGATGGTACTCCTGGAGAACGGGTAAGTGCAAGCATCTCTGCTGGGTACTGCACTGGGAGGGCACAGACTGGTACTCTGTGGAGGAGAGGGAGAGCTGGGAGTGAGCCTGCTCAGAGGTGGGCAGGGAGGGAGGGCTTTGCTTCTAGGAGCAGGTCCTGATTTTGTGTTCCCATCATCTCCTTGCAGGGCAGCAATGGAGAAAGAGGCCCCCCAGGCTCACCAGGCGACCGTGGGCCAAGAGGAGAGCCGGTAACTGCGTCCATGGGGCAGCTTTCAGTATCTGCTTGCAAACTGGGCACATTTGGCAGCCAGGGGCTGGAAATAAGTGCCTGATGGCTATCTCCACCAGCCTGTGGGCCACCCAGCAAGCTCAATGCCTTTACCTGCCAGCCTGGCAGGCAACCTGCTGTTGTGCCCCAGCAATCACCCCTTTATGCTGGCAACTAATCACCAGACAGCCAAAACCCAGAGAAGAGTGTGCCCAGCAAGCCTAAAGCAGGTGGAAAGCAGTCAGTCCTTGCCTCATAGCTGAAAAACCAGTTGATGGGGAGCAAAAAGGCAAGGTGTTCCCCTCCGGCTGCTCGGGGGTTGTGTGAGGTACCAGTGGTTTGAGAAGGAGGGTACAGGTGCCATTAGTGACAAGACAGTGTGTGTGGGTGCAAACGGGAGGGGGAACACCCTTAGCTCTCCCCTTTTAGGTGGGAGTCACTAGGAAAGTATTTTTACTGCCTGCAGGGGATGAGTCACAGAGCGTGACTGTGGGAGTGACAGGCAGGGAGCCCTCGGCAGGCCAGGACAAACATGTGGCAAGCGGCAGCGGTGCCATGCACGCCAGAGAGGGACAAGGGGTGATCCTGCATAGGGTGGGGGTGGCAGGAGCCAGGCCATCCAGCAGCAGCATCCCAGTGGGTGCCCAGCCCTGTCCCGGCACTGCTGGGTGGCTGCCACCCCACCTGTCTTCCCCTGTTCCTGTGGCAAGGACAGCCAGTACCCACCACCAGCTCGGAGCACCCTAGGGAGGGAGCAGCTTTAGCAGGGGTTTGCCGGCAGCCTCCCCATTTCCTGTTTGCCACTCAGGGAGCAGCAGTACCTCCACACGTGGTGTATGGGTCAGATGTGCGTGGTGGATGAAGGCACGCCAGTGTCCTGGAGTTAAATTAGGGCTGCTTCCTTCCAAGTTCTAGTCCAAGCAGGAGGCTGCGCAACCTCGCCAGAAATGTCTCCACCAGTGCTCAGGGCCCTTTGGAAGTTATGTTTTGTATTTACTGTTTGGCTTAGGCATCTGGAAGCTTCAAGCTTGCAAACAGCAGCTTTAGGTCAGTAAGTTTTCAACCACTTCCCTCAGAGTTTTAAGTCAGGTGTAGCAGTCACAAGAAGCTTTTGAATGCTTCCCTTCCCCGTGGGCTGGGTGCTGCCTGGCTCCACATCCCTGAGCAGGCAAAGCAAAACCTCATCCAAAGATGCACAAGGTGCACAGGGGTGGCTTGGCTGCAAAGCTCTGTGCTTAGCTGTCGTGCAAGGGTAAGCTCCACTTTCCAGAAGAGAGAGCTTTCTTTTGACCTGCCAGGAACTTGCAGCAAGCCCTTGGGCCTCAGGGATGAGGGGGCCATGCCTCCTGGCTGTCCTTTTTCTTCCCTGACTTGCTCGCTCCTGACTGTGGATCTAGATGAGGAAAGTGCCTTGAAGCCAGTGGGTGTCTGGCAGACATGCTGCCCTCTTAGGATGCACTTCTGCTGGACTGGTGGGAGGCTGTCTCTCTTTACATTGGCTAAGTGAAAGTACAACTAAGCTGTGTCCAGCCCTTGCGCATTTCCTTCTATTGAAGCTGTAGGGGTGCAAAAACACCCAGACTCAGGTTTTCCAGGCTGTCCTGGGCTGTCAGTTCTCTGCAAGCAGCCCTAACCTGGCTTAGGATGCTGCATGTTAGCAAAGGCAAGGGGAGAGCATTAGCAGCAGGAGGTGAGAACATCCCTCCCTGTCTGCCGGCTCATTCCCTTGGAAAACCCCTTAGCTTTGCAGGGACAGCAGGCTTGAAGGAAGAGGAGGTGGAGGAAGGAGGCTGCTGGCCTGTAGTCTCTGCTCGTACATGGGGATAGCAGCTCCTCTCCAAGCAGACTGCCCAGGGCAGAAGCTGCTCTAGAAAAGCAGCCATGGTTGGAAAGCGTGGCTGGAAAGATCTACTACATGGGTTGGGAGCCAGGGCCAGGTCTGTGTATCTGCAGAAGCCTTGCAAAAAGAGAGAGGGAGCAGGGTCTCTGTGGATGGGTGCACTAGTAATGTGACAAAGGCACATCCCACCACAGTGAAGTGGGATGGATCTCTCCAGGCATTTGCTTTTCTGGCAGAAAATGGGCTGAAACACATCTCCTGGAGGCAGGCACTCCTATCTTTCAGAAGGTCTCCCTCTTAGGGCTATCTTCTTGGCTTTACCGTTGCCACACTATCTTGTCTTTCTCTCTCCATGCCTCTGATAGCTTGCTAGACAGCTCCTGAATCTGCCTTGAAAACCTCTCTGTTTGGATGACTGCATTTCCACCCAGCATGTGCTCTCAGTGCTTCCTCCCTGCTCCCCATTGCGTGCAGGGCCTTTTGCACCCTACACCTGTCTCTCTGATTATTTTTCTTCATGCCTTCTGTACATGTTTTCAGGGAGAGCCTGGACCACCTGGTGACCAAGGGCGGGAAGGACCCCTCGGACCTCCTGGCGACCAGGTAAGAGCTTGGATTAACCTTCTTGATCCCAGGTAGAAGTGGTTGGGGCAGTAGGGAGAAGGGGGAGGGGGCTTAACTGGTGCAACAGCGTTTTGGGGCAAGTTCTCAGCATCTTCTAGACCACATAGCTAAGTTGGTGAAGACAGGTGGGGATTTGTAGGAGAATCTAGAATATGAACAGAGTTAAAAAAAAGGAGATTTGGCTGCTGGGCTGAGGACACAGCAACCTCCACGCCATTTCACAATCCCACAGAAACACGTCAACATGCCTGGCAGATTTGGAAACTGGCAAGTGCGAGCTGCAGCAATGCACAAAATGTTCAGGCCTGGGGCCAGACACTGCTCGCCCCGGTCAAGGGAGTCAATGAGACATCTTGTGTCAGCGAGGATAGCCTGATGGGACCTCAGTGGTGTCTCCGGCACCTTTGGCATCTGCAGAGACAGTCTGTCCCAGAGCCAGTGTTCCTCAAGACTGTTCGCTACAAGGTCTGGCCTTCCTACTCTGGGGTCTGTTTGTCCTCACGTGCCTCAATGAACAGATCTCGGACCCCATGAGCTTTCTGGAGAGCAGAGCTGGCTACTTCCAGACTGAGGAAGGCTCCTGTCTCCAGCACAGTTAAAGGTTCTTTCTTCCCAAAGACATTCCCAGCTGCCAGTCAGTAGCTCTGGGTCTGGAGGTGTTGCTGGGTTAATCCTCCATGGTGACAGCACTGATTGCAATGGCCAGCAGGGTCTTTGCACCTGAGCAAGCGTGCTTTGACAACACCCTTGGATGGGGCTCTGTGGAACAACTCCCTTCCTACCCACACCTTCAGAGTTTTGGAGAAGCCCAAGATACAGCAGAGTATTGAGATAAAGGTTTCACAAAGGCTGAAGCATGGAGACTAGTGTGAAGGCAAAGATGAGACAACTTTTGAACTCTCTGATGGTTGACCAAGTGTTGAAGGAGATCTGGAGTGCAGGACAGCCATTAAGGGGCCACTGTTTTGTTCATGTCATCCCCAATGTGTGAACCCCATGACAGTCCTGCCCCACATGACAGCCTGGAGAGAGGACATGCTTATGCCAGGGTTGTGTTTGCCTGGAATCAGGCTTCCCTTGAGCCAGGCTAGTGAAGAGCACTAAATTGACACAGGAAGATTGTCCAGATCCTGCTGTCTGTAGCTGAGCTGAGCTGCTGCTGCAACCAACGTGTGTCTGGCAGTATGCAGCCATAGTGAGAGGTGTCATTCTGGGAGGTGGCTGTGGTAGGAAGGCAGCTCTTTGGACGTGTACATGTAATGGGCCAGTGCTACAGGCTGACACCAGCAAAGGAGGAAGGACCAGAGCTGCTTTCCGTGTGGTAGAGGCTCACTCTAGGTTAAAAGCAAGAGAAAAGACTGCGTGGAAGAAGGCAGTTAAGGCGGAGATTTGATACAAGCCTACGAGCCAAAACTGTGCAAGCATGGCAGGGAACCATGCCTAGATCCTGCCTCCAGCCAGCCTTTATGTGTAGGGAGGAGGAGAAAGAAGAGTCTTCCTGCTGTCGCTGGACCTGTGGGACACCAGTCTTCCCTCCCCAGCAGCAGGTCAAACCTCTGCCAGAGAGGGGAGCATTACAGAAGCAGCTCCCATGCCTCCCCAGACTAGAGACTGCCCAATTGCTCCAGGCAGATTTCAAAAGCAGTTGCAGAGAGAGGACAATTTTTCCATAAGCTGAGGAAGAATGCTTTTCCTTGGCCGAATTAAGAATAAATGTGTAATTGGGCTTGGGCAAGAGACAGCCTTTGGCGAACACAAGTGTTTTTAAAGCCTTGTTATCTGCAAGCTCTGGCTCTTATTTCTCTTGGCAAGGGGAAAGAGCTCCTAGTAACCTGTGACTCCCTTTCATCCTCTTTCTATCTGAGAGAAGCTAAAGGTCAGCATGCTCTTTCCCTGTTACTCACAAGCAGGTTTGGTGGTCCCTCTCTCTTCCTGGCCTTGGTACACATCTCTCCTGTGGTTCCTGTTGCACCCAGAAAGGTAATGGACAGGGAGCTGCTAAAGATTTCCCAATCTGAATTCCTGCATCTTTATAAACTCCTCCAGGGCCATGAAGGATTTGCACTGTGTGCTACAGTGAGGACATGTATGGCCAGCACGAGCCAAGGATGCCGTGGATTCAGCTTTGGCTGATGTGAAAGATCATGAGTTCCTGTCCCTCCTTCCAAGCTTTCTCTCTTCTGGGCTTTTGTGCAGAAATAAGGTCACGCGCCTTTGAGAATTTTAGTGCTCTGCACTGTATAATTTTAAGTCATCTACACCCAACTGTGCACCTTTTGGAAGAAGGATGTATGCGGTGTACATGGATATTTTAGCCACAGCATCCCCTAGCTACTGTTGTGCAAAGAGGAGCAGAGACAAGAACTGGAGAGGATTTCAGCTTTCTCAGCTTTCAGGAGGTGAGAGAGTGGCTGAAAGCTGGGCTAGCCTGACCACCACACTGAGGCAGCTCCCAGAATCTCAGAGGTGCTGCTGATGCACCGCAAATATGGAGGAGGCCCTTGGGCATGAATCGTAGTGATGTTGAAGCCCAGGCACCATTGAGCGAGTGCTGCCTTCTAGCTGTCAGGAGACAGCAGTGGCATGACTCGTCACAGGAAACGTTTCAGAGGATCAGAGTCTTGAACTGCCATGGCTGCTGCCTGCAGCAGTGATGCTGGAGGAGCCAACTGCCAAGCCATTGCTCACTCCCACCACAGCTTGCTCTCTGCCTTCCCTCTGCCCATCCTCGAGACATCTCCATTGCCTAAGGACCAGCTGCACACTTGGCTCTATGTCAGATGCTGCCTTGATTGAGTATCTGGATCCATGGGCAAGAGCAGCGCTACCCAGTCATTACTCAACATCACTAGCAAGTAAACCATGTGAAGGGCTGTTGGCACTAAGCAGAAGGTGGAGGGGCTCCCTTGGACATCTACTGGAGTTCTTGGAGGAAAAAAATAAATCTCCTCCCATCTCCTCTCCTGTCCCTGGCTGTCTGTGGCCTGCTCTGCAGCTGACAGACCAAGCGGTCTCTGCCCAGATGAGAGGGTGGCAGGGTGACAGCTGTGGTCCGTTCCAGCACATACTGCCAGGGCTCTGCAGCCTCCTGAGGACAGAATCTCCCCAGAGCCATGAAAGCACCTCTGCCAGCTTGGCTGTGACCCAGACATGTCCAAGCTCCTGGGTATGGGGAGGGACACTGTGGAGGGAGGTCTGTGTCACCTTTGGGGTAACATGCTCCGCCAAGGACTCTTCTCTGCCCTGGGAGCACCCCTGTTATGGCCAATGAGATGCCACTATGTAACCCAGTGTGTTTTGCTGCTAGAAAGCATAATCTCTGCCTCCCTGGTCTTCTTCCCTGCCAAGGTCCTCTGTCACCAGACCAAGGTGTGGAGGAGAAGGATGGCTTCCAGGGTCTTGGAGGCCCTGTTTCGAGCCTGCTCCTTCCTGCAGCCCGGCTGCCACTGTGAAAGTACATGGTGCTCAACCCATGGTGTCACGCCTTGGCCTGGGAAGCTTCTTGTTTTGGCTCGCACTCAGCAGGGCTCTGGCCAGGGCTGCCTCCCACAGGGCTCTGCAGAGAAAGCAGGGCGTGAGGGAGCGTGGCGAGCTGTGATAACCCTGTCAATAGGTCCTTTCTTGTGAGACTGGCCAAGGTGTAGCTGACTCACTGATGGGTGCAAGGCACGAGGCAGCTGCCCCCACCCACCACATCATGAAATGAAGGGACCAGCCCTTCAGAGCAGGAGCAGCACCAAAAGAAAATCCTTGTTGTGAGTGCTCTTTGTGTTTTCCTAGGGCGAGGTTGGACCCCCCGGACCCAAGGGCTACAGGGGAGATGATGGTCCCCGTGGTAATGAGGTCAGTGCTGCTTCATCACTGCATCTTCTGGGGGGAGGGAATTAAGGGAAGACCAGGAGATGGTGTTCTCAAATCCCACAGATCTTGGAAGCCCATTGTAGGTACAAATTTGGGTGGCAGCTTCCTGGCAGACACATTGAGACATTTTTCATGGGTCCTTAAGGCCATGGTTGCCTTTTTCCCCATCTCCCAGAGGCCATGTCATGGAGAAGGTGTAGCCGCACCACACACCATGTGGCTTCCCACCACAAAAGCTGGGGTAGCTGCCCTCTGAGGGCAGCCACCTGAATCTGCCATTAGATCTGATACCCAGGGCAGGGAGCAGGCTGAATCCCAAGCCCGGTTGTGGGTTTTGCATTGCTCTTATATAAGCAAAACACCTCCCATGATGGTGGCCAGTTGCTCAGAAGGCTTCATTTTCCTAGCTCAAAAGAAGGTGTCCTGTGCTTGACCAATTTTTCTGCTTCTTCCACTCCTTCCAGGGCCCTAAGGGATTGCCTGGAGCACCTGGGCTGCCTGGAGACCCTGGCCTGATGGGAGAAAGGGTGAGTGGTATTTGTCTGGGGAGATTGCACGCAATGTGGAAGGGAGGTACAACAGGCTGCTTCTACACAGCATGGTACAACTTAAGGAGAAAAGAAATTGCACTCATGCACAGCTGAGATATGTTAGGAAAATTTGCAAGCAATCTGCTTTTGAATACACATCACAACTGGGGGCTCAAACAGATGTACTTTGGGATGTACTTTACAGAAACAGAGACCTGGTACTTCCCAGTCTGTTCCCAGCCCGTGGCCATACCCCCAGTCTCTGAGAGGGACAGTGTCACTCTTCTCTCAATGGCCATGTAGATCACACAGAAGCAAGATCTCCTTTTCACCTGCCTGCACCAGTGTCCAACCCACCAGTAGCACATTTTTTTGAACAAACACTTTGCTGTGGAGGTAAACTGTCCAAGGAGGGTAGGATCTTGCCACTGTGCTAAGGGGTCTGCTTTTCATTGTCTTGCATATTTCCCCTTTCATTTCCAGGGAGAAGATGGCCCTCCTGGGAATGGCACGATTGGATTCATGGGTGCCCCAGTAAGTTGGTTTGATATGGGATTTTTTGTGTGTGTGGCTTTGAAGCTGTAAGACCAGTACTACTTCTTGTTTGACCTGATATGCTTTCTTTGCTTCATCCCCAGGGGCGGCCAGGAGACAGAGGTGACCCTGGCATTAATGTAAGTGTGCTGCTTCCTCTTACACCCAACAGAAATTGCCCTGGCTGATGGTTTGACTCCTGGAGCCTCTCCATTTGCTGTATGGTGAAATGAGCTCCCTCAAGCAGCCTGCTCGTCCAAAGCCCTCTTTTCCTTCTGCCTACCTCTCCCTGCAGTTGGATGCTCCTGGTAGAAGTGTCCTGCCTTGGTGCACTGGTAGTAACACCCAAGGATGGCAGCCTGAGCTGAGTGCTCTCTGCTGCAGCCCCAGAGTCAGGGTTTGGGGTAGGGAGTACCCCCCAGGGGAGATGGATGGTGCTATAACAGTGAAAGCCACCTAAGAAGCTCTTTTCCTCAACAGTACTGTAATTTGGTGCCAGGTAAACTATACACTGCTCTTTGCCCCCCTCCCAAGCCAGCTCTCACTAGATGACTGTATGCCAGCACCATGCTAACAACAGCTGTCCATGAAGGAGTCACTTCCGTTCTGTTTTGCAGGGAACAAAAGGCTATGTTGGTCCTAAAGGTGATGAAGGAGAGGCTGGAGACCCTGGCAATGATGTGAGTAATCTATATAAAGCTGAATCATCTTTCTCTGTGAACACAGCACAGGAGCTTTGAGCTGAATCTCTAATGCTACCTTGCCTGTGAGTCAGGCTTTATAAGCAGTGTCTGATGGCAAGGGGAGCTCTCTCCAGATGTTCATTTTGTGTCCTACAGTTTATGGCTACCAGACCTCCAGATCTGTTAGATTGTGGTGGGTACAGTCTCTGCAAGGTTTTGTAGGCTTCCAGATAGCATCAGTGCTGGACCATTGTCCTTTGGGGGAGGTTTTCCTAGTGTCTATCCCAACCCTCCCAAGTCCTAATTAATTTTATTTTCATTCCAGAATCCAACTCCTGGCCCCAGAGGCATCAAAGGTGCAAAGGGCCACAGGGGACCTGAAGGCCGCCCGGTAAGTAAGGACCCTGGCAGGGTTTGCACCCATGAGCGTTTCTTGTTTAGTTGCCTCTCCTGTAGCCTCCCGGCCAATGTGGTGCCATGCAAACAAGTGGCATCTCCCAAGCAAATGGCATCTATCTATCTACCTGTCCCCTGGGTGCTGTGGGGGCAATGCCAAACCATGTCATACATGGTGTGCGTGCTCACTGCCTGTTTTCCCACTTTGGAGGGCATGGCATGTGTGGAAGTGGGTCTACTTCCCCCCCACTCCTGTGCAGCTCAAGGGCAATATGGAAGCAAGCAGATGTACCTGCTCAAAGCCCAGTGCAGGGGCCAGCAGCTGGGAAGCCAAGAGACTTTTCCAGAGTCTGCATTGCTTAGCAAGGTATCAGCAGAGTATGCCATAGATAGGACTGGCTGTTCTTGTAACTGTAATCTCTGCACTTCTGTTTGACAGGGACCACCAGGACCTGTGGGGCCTCCAGGACCAGATGTGAGTAGGACAGGATTGGGCTGCTGCTTGCTTGGTCTGTGCTTGCCTTGCCCCGCATGACAGCTTCTGGGAGGGGGTCAGTGTTGGGGGGAGCCTTGTGCTCCCAGGCTGGATGGTGGCTGCTCCCCATTACTGTCCCAGTGAGTCTCACTGGCCAGATTTACTTCATGTCAGTTCATCACTGAGCAGTTCCCTCCATAGTGCTCCCCACTTGCACATCACTCACTTCCAGATCAGCACCTGCTTTGAGGGCATAAAGCAGCAGCAGAGCCAGGTAGCCACCATCACTGTTATTCAAAGGTTTCTCCACCTCTGTTTTCAGGAATGTGAAATCTTGGACATAATCATGAAGATGTGCTGTGAGTATCCCTGTACCGATCCTCCTGCCTCGCTCCTCTCCTTGCTGAGCAGGAGGTGGCTGCTTTTTCTCTGGCCCTCAGGGAGTGGGGGGTGTCCCCAGGCAGCATGCAGAGGGATGCCATGGGGATCACTCCCCTTCCACCAGTTGCAATCAAGTCAATGAGCTGGGAGGGGGGTTGGAGATCCTCCCTGCAGCTGGGACAGCAACCAGAAAAGAGGCAAATCCCTGGTACATTTCTGTCCCTTCTCTGGATCCAGTGACTCCCAGCTCCATCTCTAGAGCAGGTCGTGGAACAGTGTTTTACTGGTGTATGCTAAAGGCTGGTTTGCTGTGGCTGTGGCTCTATGCATGCAGTTACCCTTCAGGGAAATTATGAGCCAAGCTGTGTAAAATCTTCATGTGGACAGTTTTACAATGGTCTTTTTCTTCAGTAGCTTTCCCCTTTGGGAAAGGGAGGTCTGTCCTGGGGTGCCCTGCCATGGGGAGCAGCAGTACGCACGTCCTGCAAAGAGTTTCTGGCCCACAACCAGTAACAAAGTGCTGAAAGGACACAGGGTACTCAGGAACTGAGTTTGAGCTCCATACTCTGACAATTTACTCGATCCTGCCAAGATTAGCTTTTATTTTTATTTAAGTAAAGACGGATCAGCACATGGAAGAACAGAGCTCTGCTGCATACACCGTGATCTGAAACAGGAGAGAAACCTCTGTGAGCTTGAGTTGTCCAGACCAGGTGTCTGGGTTTGCAGAAACACAGGCTTGCAGCCTGCATTAGCATATGAAAAACTCTCGTCTCCAGCATTTTAACATTCTCTCTTTCTCTCCCTCCTCCTCTAGCTTGTTGCGGTGAGTGTTACTTGGCAAAGTTGCTCTGCAAACATTTGCTAGCCCTTCCTTCTTGCATGCACCCCTCCCGTTCCCTGCTTTTGCCGTAGAGATGTGGTGAGAGCCAAGGAGGGACGTCTGAGCATGCATGAGGCAAGGGGGGCACCAAGCTGTCCTTGAGGGTGCTGTGCAGATTTGGAGGCTGTTGTGGCTGGATCCTACAGCTGGAAAACTGCTGTCAAGGTGCCCTGTGCCAGCAAACTGCAAGCAGACTTTTCTCCACCCTTTCTGCAGTTGAAAGGGATGCCAGTTCACGGCATGGTGTGGATCCACCTCTGTCATCCTCCTTCCAAATCCTGTGCTGGTCTGCAGAGAAATGTGCTGGTGGTTTTTTGTGGGGTTTGGGTTTTTTTTCCTCTTATGGTCTGGGTTTGCAGTCCAAAACCTTGAAGGAAGAGCCAAGGGCACATGATGTCCTTCAGCCATGGGAAAAAGGGAAGCTGAGTCAGCTTCCCCCAGCCCACCAGTGTCATCTTTGTCTTCTTGGGCTGGGTGAATGGAAGAAGTGAAAGGGCTTATGAGGAAATGGGTTTTGGAATAATTACTGGGTGTTTTAAGGGTACTCACAGCTTGGAAATGCTACGTGTCTTATAAATGGCACTGAACAAAATGCAAATGGAAAAATTAGTGAGCTGACTCTCAAGTCTCCTATACAGCTATTTTGCCACTTTATTTTACACTGTGCTTTCCGGGTAGATAGGACACAGACACCCAGTCAGGACTAGTAGCTGCTTGTTTGCATATGCCTCCCTGCAAAATGTGCTGCTCTGAGTGAGCTGCTTAGATAAACAATGCAAGCCCATCCACTCCTGTGCCTTGCTGCAGAGTGCACCTGTGGTCCCGTCGACCTCCTCTTTGTGTTGGACAGCTCGGAGAGCATCGGCCTGCAGAACTTCCAGATTGCCAAGGACTTCATCATCAAAGTCATTGACCGCCTGAGCAAAGATGAGCGTGTGAAGGTGAGATTTCCACTGAGTGCTGGGATGCTTGTGGGCACTCACTTATTTTTCACTGAGAGCAGAAAAATGGGAGATGCCTCCACTCCACAAGAGCCTCCCCAAGGCTCAGCTTCAAGTGTGTAACCAGGCAGGTCTTAATTTCTCCCAGATTCATAAAGTGACAGAGATGAGATGAGAGAGCACTTTGTTGTCCAAAAATATATGCATTTATTTCACTCTTTCTGGGCAAAGGGACTCTTCTTTCATGTCCCATCTCTTTAAGTATTTGCCTGATCAGTCAGTGTATCTCATGCTTGTCCTGATGAGCATTTTGGGTGGCTGGAGTAGATAACACTCAAGATGTGTTGCTGTTTCACCCAGCTCCCTGATGACCAGCCCTGCCTTGTCTGCTCCCAAGCTTGGATTTAGGTTGTCAGTTAAGCACACTACTAAAAAGGATCATTACAGCACAAAACAGCAATATTGTCGAGTAGTGAGTTTTTCAGTCTGAAGAGGGAAACAAATGTTTGCTCTCCTAACTCTTCCCTGGTAACCTGCTGTCGTGGTTTATACAGTTGCTCTGTCACCTGATGACTCCTCCCCACCCAGCAAGGGAGATTGGGAAAAGAAAGAGAGATTTGTGGGTTGAAATAGATATATATATAAAATAATAATATTACAGTAATAAACTAATATTAATAACAGTGGTAATATAAAAAGACACAGCGTTCTACTCAGCCAGTGTTGTGGAGGATTAGGCCTCAGGATTAGGACGGTAAACAAGTCCCTCTCGAGATGTCAGCCACAGAAGAGGGAGTAGGAGAGACAGAGAAAGGCCATCCCCAGGAAACTTCCCCATTTATAGTGAATGTGATGTTTATGGTATGAATAGTATTCATTAGTCAGCCTGTGGTCACCCTGGGGTCGACTCCCCTATGTTTCTGCTCCCCTCAGCCTTTGCATCTGTTTATCTCAGACCTTGAGCACTATTGTAACCTGCATACCAGGACTGGCCAAAGTACCTTACTAACTTTGTCCCCATGAAATAGAGTGCTGTAGTCCTTACAAAATTGTAGTTTTCCTCAACAGAAAAGTGACTCTAAAATTCTGTCCCAGTAAACAGGACGTCTGTTCTGCATGGGAAATTTTGTTTACACCTGTGATTTGGAAGGGGATGTTTGGGTTATACTTTCTTTAAAGTATAACCAGACTCATCTATAGCACATGAGCTGTAAAGCCACGAGGACCTGCCTTTGGACACTTTTGTGGGCATGAATGGGTCTCTTTGGCTGGAAAAGAGCTGGTAAAGAGCCTGAAAGGCTAGAGCTGGGCAGCAAAACTACTTGTTGGAAGAAAACCAAAAGTTTTGAAAATAACTATTCCTAGCCATCCACTGTGACAAATGGCTTGTATTGAGACCACTGAGCTCGGAAATCTGGGTCTGGGTCTTGTTTCAGTCTCTGGCTCACCAAATTGGTCCTCATGTGCATCCACTCCTACTGGGGTTCCTTGTGCCTGGGATAAGGCAAAGGAGAGGCAGCATAGCTTGCCCTCAATGTGTTCAGTATGAAACCACCAGCAGATACCCCTGGAGGTATCTGGCCCTAACTGGCTTCTGCTTTTTCCAACAGTTTGAAGCCGGGGAGTCCCGTGTGGGTGTTGTGCAGTACAGCCATGACAACACGCAGGAGCTGGTGGCGATGGGGGATGCCAACATAGACAACATCGGGGCACTCAAACAGTGAGTCTGAGGGGTCTTGGTGCATCATGCAGAGACCTGACCCAGGGGCACCTACTTACCTCCCATTCTCCATCTCCAGGCTAGCAGTTTCTACAACTGCAAGGGTGCTAAATGCTCTTTAGTGGAAAGCAGCAGTTGGTGGCATTGTAGGTGATGCTGGGGTCAAGGAGCTTTCCCGTTTTCCACCTGAATGCCTGTGCAAGGCATGATGTTGCCCAGCCTCACAAGTGTACCAGTGAGATATGCGTTCCCAGGGGCTCCTTCAGTATCTGTGGGACAGGGCTTGTAGGCTCACTGGTGGCTGTGCTTACAGGGCAGTCAAGAACCTGAAATGGATAGCTGGGGGCACCTTCACAGGAGAAGCCCTGCAGTTCACCAAGGACAACCTGCTGCGAAGATTCACCTCTGACAAGCGTGTTGCCATTGTCATCACAGATGGACGCTCTGACACTCTGCGTGACCCTACCCCGCTCAACTCTCTGTGCGATGTCACCCCGGTAAGGGCACAGGGGA
Source organism: Mesitornis unicolor (assembly GCF_000695765.1). Lineage (NCBI taxonomy): Eukaryota > Metazoa > Chordata > Aves > Mesitornithiformes > Mesitornithidae > Mesitornis > Mesitornis unicolor. The sequence continues at coordinate 92,196 of NW_010183457.1, forward strand.
AGCACCCTGCCTGCAGGGAACTGCCATGCACCAGCTGTGCATCAGGGTAGTGCAGGCTCTCTGAGGTGCCTTGGGTAGCCTTTGCTACCCAAGGGCTAGGGCAGAGGGGACATGTGTCACTAGAAGCACTCTCACAAAGAGACAGGCACTCAAGTTTATGAATGTGTTAGATGATGAATGCATCAGATGATGGACTCCAACTTCCTTGCAGGTGGTTTCTCTTGGGATAGGCGACATTTTCCGGAACCCCCCAAATCCAGATCACCTGAATGACATTGCTTGTTTAAGCAGACCAACCAGGCCAGGATTGTCCATTCAAAGGGACAGCTACGCTGAGCTCCTGGATGACACTTTCTTGCAGAACATCACCTCATATGTCTGCCAAGGTGGGTAAAAGTTTGTGGCTGGAGGTAATAAGGAATCTAGTGAAGACTGCCTCAGGCAAAGGCTGAAGGATGCAGGCTGACCTCCCTGCCTTCCCCCGGTTACGCTCTTAAGCAGGCATTGAGGAGAGAGAATGGTGTTCAGGGTTTAGTAAAGTAAGAGACAAGGATGTCTTGTGTCTCAGAACACTTTGTGGCTGGGTTGAAGTCCTCTCCTGCTGCAGGACATCTCTGCCCACAGCGTTTTTCAAGCATGCACCTCTGCACTTTTTGGTACACGTTCATAGCCTTTGCACAGGGCCTTGCACACTGTGGCTGTGACTAAGATGATCGTTTGTCCCCATGGTGGCTCTGAGGGAAACTCTGCTATAGGAGAAGTGATTTTCCTGGGTGAGCCAGTGACGTTATCCTCTTTAATTTTCTTAACAGAGAAGAAATGTCCAGACTACACCTGCCCAAGTGAGTATTGACTCCTTGTGCCACGTGAAGGGAGTGTGGCTGCTGTGGTGGGGGAAGTGGGAGTTTGTGGGAATGCATAGCTTGGAGGCCTTTCACAACAGGGAGGCTCCTGGGCTGTGGAGAAGTGAGCAGTCCTTGCCAGACACTCACAAGGTGTCTCAAATGCTTGCCAGCCCAAAGCACCTGGGGAAAGAGCCTAGAAAGTTGCTTTTTTGGCCCCACAAACCTACAGAGGAAGTTATGCCAGATTTAGCCCTTACAGGCTTTAGTTGAGGCAGGTAATGAGATCAGTTGGTATGTGATGGTGGGAGCATGAGTAAAAAATCAGTACCATAGCAGGGTATTTGAGAAAGATGCTTGAAAATTGAGTACAGGGAGGAATTTATTTGGGTACACCTCCAAGTCAGAAGCATAGACAATCCTCAGACTCATCAAGGAAAGAAGCCAGCCTTGGGAGATGAAGTGGTTCCCCAGACATGCAAGGACAGCATAAGTCAAGGAAAACACTCACTGTATTTAAGCACAAGAGTCGCCAGATTATCTAAGCCAGATAAGTACCTGGGAATGCAGCCTGTTGTAAGCTAAATAAAAGTAGGAATGACAGGGTAAAAGGACAAGCGTAGGACAGCACTGGGGTAGGGGAAACCAAGCTAGCAAATACCCAGAGACTGGAGATTTCCCAAGTCTGGCAAAGCAGAATGGCTGTGAGACAGTCAGTGACTTCATCGGCATTCTATAGAAGAGGCAGGAGGAGAAACTCAGTGTAACAAACCCTGGGCCTTCCCCTTGCAGTCACCTTTGCTGGGCTGGCAGACATCACGTTGCTGGTGGACAGCTCCACCAGCGTGGGGAGCAAGAACTTTGAGACCACCAAGAAGTTCGTGAAGCGTCTGGCGGAGCGGTTCCTGGAGGCTGGCAAGCCTGCCGATGACTCTGTGCGCATCTCGGTGGTCCAGTACAGCGGCAGAAACCAGCAGAAAGTCGAAGCTCAGTTCCAGTACAACTACACGGTCATTGCCAAAGCCATTGACAACATGGAGTTCATTAACGATGCCACAGATGTCAACGCCGCTCTGCGGTACATCACGGGGCTGTACCAGCGGTCCTCTCGTGCTGGAGCGAAGAAGAGGGTGCTCTTGTTTTCTGATGGCAACTCTCAAGGGATCACCGCGAGGGCCATTGAGAGGGCTGTGCAGGAAGCTCAGCAGGCTGGCATCGAGATCTATGTGCTGGCGGTGGGCAGCCAAGCCAATGAGCCCAACATCCGTGTCCTGGTCACAGGGAAGAGCGCAGACTATGATGTGGTCTATGGGGAGCGCCACCTCTTCCGTGTGCCTGACTATACCTCTCTGCTGCGTGGTGTCTTCTACCAAACTGTCTCCAGGAAGATAGCTGTTGACTGAGCATCTGGGTGGGTTGCTGCCAAGGCCATGCCTGCTTCTGTCTCGCCTAAAAATGAAAACCAACCAAAAAAAGAAATTAACAATATTCTTGACCAATGTGAGGAATTTGCACCTATGCAGATAGCCATAGTACCACAGCCTGGCTGTGCATAGTCCCCTTCCTTCTCCCCCTGCTTCATCGTCTGCACTTCTACTCTCTCAGCCTCAAACCTCCCTCCCTGCCCATGACTGCCTCTTCCTCCCCACAGCAGCCAAACACAAGCACACCTTGCAGTAAGCTGCCAGAACACCAAAACCAACCTTATCCCTCTGGTTTTTGCCAAGAAACAATCAGGATAAAGAGTTTTGTACCACTAAGGACTAGCCTGGTCTCATAAGGCTGATTATGTTTTTTTCAGATACAATTTTTTTGTTTGTTTGCTTGCTGCTTTGCTTCATACATCAGCTGAGCACTTGCCCAGCTCACAATGGTCCTAACCCAATGCTGTGCTTCAAGTGAAACATTTAACACTTCAACAGACTTTGAGAGGGGATCGTTGTCATGGCTGGCAAGTTTGGTTTGTACCTCTCATGCTTGGGGGAGGAGGACTGGACTTCATTATTCAAACTGGGTGGAATCATCTCTGGCCTCATGCCATGGGATGGGGCACTGACTTCCCAGGGCTGGGGTAGAGGTGAGTGGTAGAGCATCTCTCAGCACTGACACTCCCATTCAGGGCAGGGAGGCTGGGCACCAAGCAAATGAAAGGACAGCAACCCCTGGGGAGGGGGGGAAACCCTAGAGGAAGCTATGTAACTGCACTCCTTCACAAACTGATCTCATGGTCCTACAGTGAAACCAGGAACCTCATGAATAACCTGATGACTTGTTTTATGTTCCGTGCTCTATTCTGGAAAATCTTTCTGAGCCCAGTTAGTGGAATTTTTTAAAATATATATATTTTTTTTTTAAGTGCCAAGCTGTCTAATTCCCAGTGAGCTCTTTGGGCATACTCTTTCTATAGGACCATCTTGGAGTTAGGCACCTGGGCCCTAGGGAAACCCACTAACTGTACTATATATTGAATTAGGTCCTCATCCCCCAGCAAAGTCAAGGGAAAGGCTGCTATTGTCTGCCCAGGGCTTTGACTCACACCCTATGGATATACTGGCAAAGGTGCTATCACTGCATGTGTGATGTGGGCCCTTGGTGTTTACACAGTTGATTCCAGGACCACGCTGAAGACGTGGTTTGGCTGGGTGAGATTTTGTTTCAGTGCTTCCATTGGTGCTCTTGCTATGAATTCATGCGCTTCTGAGAAAGCAACAGTGATTGCCAGGTATCGGCATCCCAAACTATTTACTCTGTATCCAAAAACCCATTGTAAGAGTTAGTTTTATTTTATGCTTGTGTTCTACTAAAACTGTCCACTTCAGAAATTTGTCAAATAAATTGTTTTCCACAATCTCGCTGGAAGTTTGTCTGACATGAATAACAAGAGCTCTGAATGTACAAGAAGTCACTCGGTAAAACAGAGGTTTGCTGGGATCTGAGAAGACTTCAGCAGAATTTCTCGCTTAAAACTGTAAGGGATAGAAGAAAAGTGATTGGTTTTGCACCACAAATCTGGCTATTATTGCATGCCATGGATTTGAGAAATATAGTGAATTGTCTTCATCTAAAAATTATTTGAGAAGAGTGCCAAGCTCCCAATGGATGGGAAATGCTTATGCAGCTTCTGGTTGGCTTCTGGTTGAAAAAATGAAACAAAAAAACCATCCCATGAAGAAACCCACCAAACAACACCCCCCCCGCCCCAAATCCTAACCAAACAAAAAAACTTACACAGGTTTTGTGTGAAGCAACAAACCTGTTGTTTCCAGAAGAACAGGTGCAGAGAGATGGTGATTATCAGATGAAGAGGTAACTTGTGTTTGCTTCTGCTTATGTTCAGCATCTTTCCTTAGTACCTCATTTTCCAGGCACATGGAGATGCTGCTGCACAGGCAGGGCTAGTGGTGGAAGAATGAAGCATCTCATCCAATTTTGCCAGGCTCAGTGCTCCCCAAACATTTGTTTTGTGTCCTAAGACAGGTCTAAAAGGTGCCTGGTTTGGGGGGTGCTCCAGGCCATACCTCCATGTCCCATGGGCTTGTTGCAACGTCTCACTGTGGATGCATGTAGAGTCACTTGCTTCCCAGACAGTGACCCATATTCACATCCTGTTTCTGTGAAGGAGTGGCACTGCCTTGCTCCCTCCTTGTCTCATGTCTTCCGCTTAGTCATGCTCTCTCCTGGATCAAGCATCTCAGTTGAGGTGGTTGTTGAGCTGCCTGGCTGTCCCGCAGCACTGGGTACACCTCACTTGTAGCTGGAAAGTTTGAGGAGCAGTTCTGGGGAGGGTCTGTGGGTGGCTGCTGTTTGTATCAGATGTCTCGCTCTCCTCTCTGCACAGAGTTAGGAGAAAAAATGCCTTCATGTCTGCCCTAATGAAGGCAGTCATTGTTACAGCTCAAGAAATATTTCTTAATGGCCCGCCGCAGTGCTCAGCATGAATCATCCATGAAGGAAGGGAAGATGATAGGGACAAGCCCCTGTGTTACACACCTACTGCCAGGGCTGCCCGGCTGGTGGGCTGCACTGCTGCCAGCAAGGGGGAGTGGGAAAAGAGGGCTGCCCCCCCTGTGCAGATCCTACATCCTCTCGGGTGTGTGCCTTCCTCACACCCCAGCCATGTCAAATGCAGGGATGTAAAAGACACCTGGGAAAAGCTCTCTCTGACCTTGGGCTGGTTTACAGATTTTTGCTAAAAAAGCAGGTGGCAGGAGGGCTTTTTCCTGCTTCCACATCCTTTCCTCTGCCTCCCAGCACAACTATACCCTTGTTTTTTCCTTTACTGAAAAGGAAAGAAAATCCCAAACCGACAAAAAAATGCATGTTTCCAAGCCTCAGTTCTCCAGTGTTTGTCAATTTTCCCCAGGAGAAGAATCTTAACATTCTCTTTAAATTCTAGTTTCCCCAGAAGAAACACAATTTTAAACAGCACCTGGTGAAGAGCTGGCCTCTCCAGAAGACAGGGACCAGCAGTGCTTTCTCAGCAGTGCCCAGTGCCCTGTATTTGGGCATCTTGCCTCGTCTCTCCCCACACTTGTGCACTGTCCAGGCAGGATCACAGAAGCCCTTGTCAGGTGTTTGGGCCAAAGTCAGCCACGATATGCTGGACCCATTTTGTCTTCCTTTTCCAGTTATATTTACTCCCCTCTTTTCAGTCTCAATTTTTATGCTTCCATTACAGGGAAGGTCAAAAATGCTTCTGCCTGCAGGCCTGCTTTGTTAAACTTCAGATGTTCTCCAGATGTTCAATGAGGGGGTTTATGTAACAACAACAGAATTTGGGCCACATTTCTCTGTTTTCCCCTGACTAAATTCTCCTTATTTGAGGCAATGCTGATTCACAACCCTTCATGGGAAGGCGAAGAATGAGGAAAGAGGGGATCACTGTGGCGATTTTACCAATGTGGTAAGACTCCTACAGCTCGTACCCTATAAGCAATGCAAAAAAACCACAAAACTGTAATAAGCTGGGACAGTACTGTGGGACTGCAGTCCTAAAAGACAGAGCAAAAAGTGATGTAAGAGCGGTAAACTGGTAAGTGGGAGAGAAATATCCTGCCCAGTTAGCTCCTGTAAATGAGAACATAAGACTGCTCGCACCTGGGAAGCCACAGAAGGCTCAACTACACCTGCCCACTGGCACTGCTCATCTGTCCAGACCTACCCAGCTTTGAAGCTGCAGCTCTGGAGAAGGTCTCCAGATCAGTTGAATGTCGCGGTCGTTTCTCCATGGATATCAGGCATGGCATGAGGTCCTGCCCAGCAGCATGCAGTGTACCTATACAGGCTCGAGGCCCGAGTTATTTTCCTGCACTGTGGTGGGTGCTTGCTCCCACCACTGATGGGAACGCTCCCTCTGCACCACTGGGCAGCCCTGCTCCCCAGAAGTGTGGGAGTGCTGGAGACCACAGGCCTGTCGGGGCAGCCCTGTAGCCCAGCCAACTTGCTGTTGACGATGTTAGCGCTAGACTGCATGCTGTATAACAATAAATAGCTGCTCTAGGATGTTTCTGAATTGAATTTTCAAAATTATTTAAGAGCCTTTCCTGTGCCTATGATTTTCCCAAGGAGCAGAGGTCCATTGTGTAGTCTCTCCTAGTTGTAACAGCAAAATAATTGAATGTTCAAATGCCTTTTGCTATCCCGTGGTTTGGGGTTTGGTTTAACTCTTATTATTCCCAAATGTGTTTTAGTTTAAGCTTCGCATTTTTTGGTCCAATTTCATGGCTCTCCCCCTTGAAAGAAGTAATATGGTATAAGGATAAAGAATCATGGTGTACTTTGGACAAATAGCAGAGGAAAGACTGTAACCCATTAAGAAATATGGGGTTGACACACAGAAGTAATTCTGGGCAAACTCGAGACCACAGAGGGAGACCATTCCCCACCACCACTCGTTATCATCATCATACTACTCCAGGTAAAGGTTTTAAGAAGCTGATGGTCTCCCATAATGTTGCAAAGGACAAAGGAGCATCGCCAAAGCATGGTACAGCTCTGGGAGACTTGCTTAAAACAATTTCAATTTTTTTTAATTCCCATCAAATCATTTAGGTTATAAGCACCCTTATAGTAACCAGACTAAATAAGTTGTGGTATACTGGTTAGGCTGAGAAGATGTCAATTAGGCAAACAGTAAATTTTTGGATCTACACTTAACAGTGTCTTTCTTGGTTGCCCATAGCTAAGTTCATGGGCAACAAGCATGCTCTCCCAGGGTCTTTCCCCTCAAAATTTGTCCTTGCTGTTTGTCAAGAGATCAGGCCAGGACCATGGTACGTGCTTTCCATGCTCTTCCGCTGAAAGCATACATTGCATCAGCCCAGTCCCTGGGTTGCCCCTGGCAGGCTGCAGCAGAGCTCCTGGTACTTGTGGCAGCAGAGAGCTCTAGAGGACACTGGACAGGAGAGGACCTGCAGCCAGGTAGCCCAGCAGTTGTCTCATCAAGAAGCTGAGAGAACTGTTGATATACTGCTGAACTGAGCAATCAATGCTGTTTGAATTTTATTTTTTGTTGTTTTTTCTTGTTTCATTTAAATAGTTCCTTACACACACAGTCACCCCTGTCAGACGTGGAAACTACAGAGGTGCTCACAGGAGCACCCTGTGACAACGGCAAGGCCTTTTCAGCAAGGACTGGGAATGCGTGGAGTGATTTATCTCTGTGAAATATCTCTGCAGCCCTTCCAGCTGCCCATCATCTCAGCAGAGCAGTCCTCCTGGTCCCATCCACAGCTGCAGACACCCCCAGGAAACACTTCTCAGCTTTGTCATCCCTGTGAAAATGTTAGTTTACCATCCAAGTTGCTGAACCAAATGAAAATGCAGCTGGGGTTACCCTTCTTGATGGTGATATATTAAAAGGGAAAAGAGAATGAAATAGCAGAAGTAGGAGGCAATGCAGACACATCCTAAAAAATGCCAAAAATTTTTGATTATGGCACTTCATTCTGGGTGACTCTAAAGGTCTTGGGAGACAAACTGTTTCTTGAAATAAGATGAGTTTTCTAGTGGAGACAAATAATGCATAAAACTTTGGAGGCCATCTATTTTTCACTTGACTGCACAAAGCGTACATTGTACCACTCCTGGTAAACTTAAGCCTCTGTCTAAAACACTTTTTTTTTCCTTGATCTATTGGCCAAATGAAAGATGCTGCCTCATCAAACTTAGGTTTCTTTAGTCACTGAAGCACTGAGAAATAAGGCATAAAACGGTCATTAAGACCATTTTCTACCTTACAGGTATGTTTTATCCCACAGGCTGTGTATTTTTTCCCATCAGATGTGTGTTTGTCCAATCTTAAAGAGCTCTAAACATGGAGGCTTTACTGCATCTGCAGACAGTCTGTTTTAGTGCAAATCACTGCTGCTACTTACAGTGCTGCAAATAATGCAGCTGGTGCTACTTCTGGAGAACACGTTCCAGTGTCCAGCCTAAGTATCTCCTGCTGCTGTTGAGTCTGTTAGTTCTTCTTGTGTCCACAGAGATCACTTTCTCCTTCCCTTACAGTAATTTACCAGCTCAGGTTTCTTATTTTTGTTTTCTGTTTTTCTCTCCTGATGTGAACATCCGGTTCTTGTTCACAGTGTCAGAAACCTGTGGCCTGTTCCCAGCTGTGACATCTACGGAGAAGGTCCTCATAGCATCACAGCAGCAACGTGGAAAAAAAATTATCTGAACTGGTAAGGAGTCTGATGGCAGTGGGGGTGCCCTTCCTCCTTGGTCCTTGGTCTACTTGGGTTGTTTTCATATGTTATTGAACAATCTGGATGGCTGAGCTTTCTTTCCGGTTCGCCATGGGTTAGTCACATAGTGATCATTTAGTTTTGAGGCCTTTACCCATCATAAAGGTATTGTAGGGACAGTGCAAAGTCTTTCTGAGCCCCTGTTGAGCAGATTAATAACCCAGACTAGACTTCTGGCAAGAGAACCTTGAGATACTTGTTTTGCACAGTTGTCCTAGAGACTAGGAAGATATTACGGCATAAACTGTCTGTACACAGGCAGCTTTGAAATAACTTTTGTGGAAGGCAACCTCTAGTTTGCAAGTGGATCAGTAGAACATGCTCAGAGTTAGCCATCTTTAGTATTTAGTAAGCTTATGCCAGACAGTAGCAAATCATTTTTGAAGCCGAAATTTGAAATCTGATCTGTTATCCTGGAAAGCATGGGCCTCAGAGAGCTCCTAGTCAGAGGCAAGGCTGGGCAATGCCTGGCAAAAGGAAATAAATAGCATCCTTCCACAGAATCAAACTGAGGAGGAGAGACAGCCTGCCAGATCTTGTGGCACCCACATCCCTCAGATGTGCACTGTGATGTGCAGGCAAGTCTGGCTGCTGCAGCAGCATGTCAGGGTCATGGAGCCCAGAAGCCAAGGATCAAAAGGCACCAGTGGACTTTGGCGCTTCCTGAATCACTTGGTTTCAAAATGGCCAGCCTGATGTTTCAGTTTTACAATGACCCTTGTCAAAGCCTCTGTAAAGAGGAAAAACTCTGCATGAAATGGAACAGAATATACACTTCTACATCAGTTTTTACATCAGCATCTGAGAGCCCCCAAAGTCTCTCAGTAATTTGAAGGTAAAGGCGCCCAAGATAGCTGGGT
>NW_010183458.1:0-24469 GCF_000695765.1 Mesitornis unicolor
AGAAGGCATTCAGTAACTCTGCCTTCTCTTTCCTTAGAGAACTTCCTAAGATCATGGGAAAATAGAGAGGATGTTCTTGGATAAACCACAGAAATGGCTGCAATTTGCTTTTTACTGATACACCTTCACTTACCTCTTCCATAAAAGCAGCAACATAGAGCCAAGTGAATAAAAGATACTCGTCATTGTGTATGTTCCACATCCCCCCAGAAGTTCCTGGCCTCTTTCTTCAACATCCAAATAGAAGTGCAAGTTGACAGGTACCACTCTTTGTCTCTGTTTTCTGATTCTTAGATTTAATTTGTGTGTATGTAAGAAGTCATAGCCTCTGGAGAGCCTGCTCTGCTTCACTTCACTCCCCTTTCTTTTTTATAGTCCAGCTTCAAAACAAAGCCCAGCAGAAGCAGGGAAAGTACATGCAATTGCACTCCAGCTCCACTACCTTTTGTTCTTCTTCCACATCCAGCAGCAGTCCTATCCAACACAGCAGAAGCATGGAAAGATACAGCTGAATTAAAAAACCCTGTATTTCCTCTACTTCCTTAGGCTACGTGGTCTCACTTTCAGACTCAAGAGTCACAGTTTGCCAGTAAAATTCCAGATAGCTCTGACTGTGACAGGTCTCAGCCCCTTCATACAAAAAGTACTTCCTCATAAACTAGTATCTGGGTCACAAAGTCGTGCAGTAGGTGACATGTGAGCTACAATCCTAGTTGAAGAGGTCTTTCTGCAGAGTTTTGAACACCAATGCCACTAAAATGGTACATTATGTACATCATCTATATGGCTAGGAAAATGCTGACAAACATTTTTATAAGTATCCATTTTGAGGTTTTCTTCCACTGTGCTCAACATCCCACTCTCTGCTTTCTTTTCATGAGGAACTACTTGAACAAGTGAACACTATCTGCAAAAAATGATTATTAAAAGCATACTACATGCAAAAATACAGCAAGCCTGTTCCCACAAAAGATGCACACCTGTATTTGAAAAATGACAGAAGATTGATGGAAGACAAGTAGAAAAAAACTTGTTTTAAAGCGCAAATAGAAATGATGAGAATACACACGTGAGCCTTCAAAAAAGCAACTGCAGTGGTCTAAAACCTTTTGATATGTGTCCTGGTTTTACTGTGATTGAGTTGTAGAATTCGATTTTCTGTTCGGCAGAGCTGCATTTCTGAGTGAATTTAGTGTAAACAAGTTTTTATTATAACTTTAGCTAGAAGAGAGTTATTTTTCTCATAGTAACTAATAAGACTTTGTTTTGGGTTCATGCAAAGAAAATGTTTTTTAGTGTAGGGATGTGTAGCAGATGCAAGGGCAAAAAAGAGAAAAACTGCTGTCAAAAGCACAGCGAGATTAGGTAGAGAAACTCAGTAAAGATAAACAGATACTCTGCATCTCATCTAACTAGATCACTGGATTTGTTGAGATTCAAAATGATGAACAAAATCTGTGTTAGAAGCAAGATAAAAATGTATCTTTGTAGCGGAAGGTGATGACATAGTAGTATAGATAAAGTGAAACAGAAAATTAATGTAACGTGCTGCCAGAGTTAAAATTCAGTGAGATCTTCCACTGCTATTGCCGAAGACAGGTTTTACAAAAGTTAAATCTAGAGAACATATGGAGAACTACTCGGAGCTCATCTCAGCACTCTGGCTGAGCAACCACCTCCTACTGCGGCTCTCCATTAAAAAGACAGATTATATTTTACTAACAGTGGATCAAGTTAATCCCAGGAGTTCCTTATCATATTCTGTCCCCACTGTGGTGAGTCACATATTGTACTTTTCAGCATAAGTCTCTAAAATTCAGTACTGCTCACACATATGTATAAAAATAGTTTCAGTATGCTGGTCAATGTTACATTTATCACTGAAGCTAAAGGGAACTGTGATACTTTTAGAACGAAAGAAATCCAAAGGACATACACACAGTGGTTAATACCATTCTAAATACAGATATATTCCATAGATTAACAGGTTTCAATCAGAACGATTCATCTAGTAGTAAATCTAATGCATCATTTATATCCTCATAAACCAGCTTACATTTAGAAACCAGACTGGCCTGTTGTGCTGTGCTGCAGAGGGAAACAGCAATATATTGCCACAGCCACTACAAAAATGGTGTTCTGCTTTTCAGTTTCAGTTCCCTGTAGAAAAGATTTGATCATCCAGAAGAAAGCTGTTTCTGTTCAGCATTTTTTCTAATGCATAAACACAAAATTCAGTTTGCTAGCATACCAAAATCAGTACTCCCCTTTACTGTAACATAACTAACATTCTCATTTCAGTCTGGATTTTGGATCCATTCTAAGGGGAGTACTACTTAACAACACAAGCTGTGTCATTATGCAGCCAAGAAGAACTACCAGTTCTGCCTGTATCTAATCTTAAATCAGTATCTTTATATGTCTTTTCATATAACCTTGACCATTTCATAGCAAGTGGGATTGAGCACTGAATCCACTTAACACCTGGAAAAAATGCAAATAATAAAAACCATATACAGTTGTCCATTTGTAATGCTACATTTTTCTCTTTGCTATTCTAGAATCCTACTTTTCCAGTGTAGTCAATAAAACGAAAAAGTAGTTTGCTAAACCATACAAAATCTGCCAACCCTGCTGCTAACAGGGAAGAATATACTTAATAGTATCTGCTACTGTAAGGTGCAAGATTAAGTGCCGGTGATGTTAATATGTATGATAAATTAAGTATATTTGCTATGCATCAGACTTGAGGAATGTAAGCAACTTGATATGACTGAAGGACAGCAGGTCCTGTCTAGGACACACTGTTTCTGGATGTGCCAGTGCTGGCAGGTCTGTTACCACAGGGCTCGGTTTCTACAGAGTTTTGGTTTATAACTGGTATCTTTTACTTTTGCAAAATTCATGTACAGCATTTCCCACATTAGTGCACTCTCCTGTGTTTACCTACCTGCCTAAAACTTTCTAAATATGAAAAATTATCTGAAGATAAAACTTACCACGCCATAAATTGTGGCTGAAATGATGGAAGAGAGTAAAAAATTTAGAAGAAACACACAAAAAGAAAGAATGTAAGTTTGCTTCTGTATGAATGACTGGCAGCCAGTTTTTACTTTTTCCCAGAATCTCAGGTGTATTGTTTTGTTCTAATAATACATGGTTTTTGTGGGGTTTTGTTGTTGTTGTTGTTTTTTAACAACAATCATTCTGCTATAACCAACTGGAAAACAGCCAGAATGCTACAAAATCATTCACTCTTTTCAATTCATGGAGCTCACTAAATGTAACACTCCACACTGCACAGTTTCTTTACTGTTTAATGTTTTTTCTTCCTTCACCATGTCTGCAGACAAGCCCTTTTTCATGTTTCACCGAATGTTTTTTACTCTTTTGCATCTTAATTAAACAGCTTTCTATGACTTATTTTCTTAACCAGTGGATTGCTTTGCACAAAAACTAATATGAGAAGAGCAATAGTGGAGTAAGCATGCAGCTGGAGTTCCAGTAAAGTGCATTTCAGAGTTGCACTGTCATTCTAGCTCTCCTCTTCCTGAGACATACTAGTTATAATCTGCAAATGGAAGCTGAGATATTCTAAATTAGATCTATTTACAACTTCTAATTTTACTTTAAAAAAATTATAAAAAAATCCTTCCATGGATTCCATTTGTTTTTTCTTACCCCAATTATTTTTTTAGACTTCTACAAGTTCTATGCAGGTTTTACTAAACCATGATTTACATTTTTTGCATTTATAGAAGAAGTAGAGAATCACCTTTCTTCAGCAGCTGCTTCCTCTCAGTCTCCCTTATCTAAGATTGCACTTCAGTTCTCAAGTTGCTAGCTAATCATTAGCAATTTGCTTCAGAATCTGTATTATCAGTGCACTTCAGCAAAAAGTCTAAATCACAAACAAAACTCAAAATAGCTTTTAAAAGCTAATGAAAAAAAAAATTATAAAGATAATCATTCAGAATGGTAGGGGTTGGAAGGGACCTCTGAAGATTATCTAGTCCAACTCCTCTGCTAGAGTATTAAATAATGCCATTAAAAGTTGGGGAAAGTATCAAATATTTATTTCTTTGAATAAGTGTTCATAATTCCAAATATTTATTTTATTCTACGTACTTTTTCTAATAATACAAAATTGCTTAATAAAAGTAGTGCAAGCTTTTTAAATCTGTACAGTGATTTCTACTTCTCAGTGACTGCCTGTAGTTTTATCTAAAATTGTTGAAGAAATGTGAAGAAAAAAAGAATCTTTTCAGATAGGAGTATTTTCTCCCAAATGTAGACATGAGGAAAGGAAAATGCTTAGAAGTTGAATATCATAAAATATAAAGGGAGGTCATGGATGAGAAACAGTCATAGATACATTGACCACTAGAAAGCTTGAAGAAACAGTTCTTTAAAACAAGATGAGGAGCTTTAATTCTCCCAGATGTTAGGTATTTCTTAGTCCCTCCCAAAAAAAATTTTATTTGAATTTGAAAAACCAAGCCCTGCACTCTGCTTAAATCTCCATGCAAGCAGCTTTCAAATTCCCTCAGTTTATATGTATTCAGACAGTTTAGTACCATGAAAACCAACTAGAAATACAAAACTTACTCAAAATCTTAGTTATTAAGTCAGTAACAATCTGTAGATGTGAAGGACCATGGGCCTATGGCACAAAATTCTATAAAATTTATAACAATACGTTCTTTTATTATGTAAAGTTTCATCTTAAACTCTCTCCTTACTGTGTACTCAATGTGGTCCTTCTGGTAATACACAGTAAATTTCATAGATATGAAAGTACCCTTGTATCCTCGTTCATATCATTGTTGAACTTTGATTTTTATCTGCCATGAGCCATCTTGTATAACTGCAATTCAGCCTGCCCTTCACTCTATCTGTATGGTAAGAATCCACGCTGAAATTACGGGATGAACCACACCACTGCAGCCCACCTCCATGAACAGGTCATTGTCTTTATTAACCAAGTAACAGCAAATCTCATAAATTCTTATGATCTAAGTTGTCTGTAGACTTTCTAAAAAACTAAAATAATGGCTTCTAACACTTACAGTTTATACAAGAAAAAAGCCTACAGTATTTATTTAATTCTAGGCTGTGAACCAGTATTTTCTTGGAAAAGCAATCAACATAACCTTGGAACAGCAGCAATGACCCACATGTTATTTATTAAAAAACCCAACACTGTTTCTGGCAGACAGTCAACAATAAAATACATAGCTCACTTCACTGGTCTTAGTTTCCTTCCTGTGTTGCTTTTGTCCTGCAAGATACAATGTCTGCAGGGATAGATCAGGATCTTATCGGTGTCATGGCACATTACCGCAGCTGTTGACCCTTAGGGTTGTAGCTCTACCAGTACAACATTACAATTTTAGGTAGAGGTGGTTGCATTTGGAGACCTTGTGTGTCTCTCTTCACATTACCAAGGATGCTGGGAAAGCACAAAAAGGTCAGAGAAAAACGTTTCCTCTTCCTAGCATACTAACCATCAAAAGTGGCCTGACACAAGAAGTAGCAGATGATCCCCTCTTTAGCAAGGTGAGCACTTAATGCACAACAGCTCATGGACTTCTCCTATGTTGAGATTATTCTATAGTATCTCTACCTTCTGAAAGTATCCTATAGACAAGTAGCTTATTCTTACGTACACTTCACTTAAATTAAGGAATATATTCACAGCACAGCCAGCTATTTTGGCCTTCAGTAAAGTTATATTACAACAGTGTAGGTACATCAGTTTATATCTTCTACCTTCAAAATGACCATTAAAAAATTTAAAGTACATACAGATACACTGAGACAACCCTGACAGGTTGCATTTATCCAGTAGGTCCCTGAGTAATTTTCCCTTCTTTCCAACATATGAGTGAAGTGTTAAGTAGTATACAATACAAACCAGGACAGAAGGCAAGCAGAGTTTCTCCCTGACAACTCCCTGGCTGATTTGTCAGGTTGTTTATCCCACTGGTAATTATTAATATCAAACTGTATAAAAGTCATGTCAAACAGTAGAAGAGGTCAGGTCGGACAACACCCTCAAAAGCCATAATCACAAATAACGGCATGAAAAGACTGCAGCTAAAAGTAGAAAAACTCTGAAGCATTGAGGTTTACAGACTTGCAACAGGCCCTCCAGATGCACATCAGAAGCTAGTAGCTTATGTGTGTTATTTCCCTTAGACACAACTTCCACAGAAACCACAACTGCAATTTAATAATGGTAAATCATGCATTTGGGCATGAATCCATCACTCTTAATACCTTCTTGTTAATGCAGTTTATAAAATCAGGAACAGAATTAATCTCCTAGTTACAAAAGTCACCATGTAGTAACAATAGCTACAACCAAATCCAAAGACAAACTTTGGCTCAGAAGCTCCTCATGTCCAAAATTTCTTCCCTCCTTATATCAGCTAGTTAAGTAAAGATCCTGCTTTCTACTTGTAACTATGTAGCCCCGTAATGCAGCATTGCCACTGCCAGGAACAGTCACAAGCTTTGTACTGAATTTGCAAGGCCCCAGGGCTGAGGCTGGCCATGCTTCCTCTGGCTGAACTTCCCTTGACCTGCCTGCCTCTTGGTTAGTTGTGACAGCAATTTCTCTAACTGACCATATGTCTGTGGCTAATTTGTTTTACTTCTGTTATCTGTGTATGGTACAACCACAGACAGTGGTTACTCCATGTAGAATGAGGTATTTACAACTCTAACATAATGATGCAGTGTAAAAAAATACAAGCCTGCTAAAGACAACAGAGACCTTTTGAAATGGAGTCCCAGGACGCAACACAGAAAGGCAAAGGCATGGGATCACATGAGATGGGGCACTGGCTTGGCACAGGAGAGCACAACAGCCATGAGTATCTTCCCAAGGGTGTGTTAAAGAAATGCAGACTTCGGCCTGGACATAATTGGTTTTAAGATAACAAACAGAACAAAGAAACTTTATCTTACATGCATAAAAGGCATCACAAAAGGTAATTTGGATGTAGCATTAAGCTGCAGACCAGAGAAGAAAAGAGCAAAGGTATAAAAATGTGCTACCAAGCACACAGAAATGACCTCAGGTATATTCTGAGGTAAAGAAAAAGAAACCATCAACATGAACATCATATTCCTCCCAGTGAAGGACTCCAAATGCTGGCAACCCACAGAAACACCTTGCACCACCAGACCCCAACATCTGCTGCCAGCCTGCAGATCCTGAGATGCAGCATCATAGGCAGAACCACAGGAACTGGGGAGGAACTAGTAAGTGCATTTAACAGTCTCAATGGCAATATTATTCTTTCTTTTTTCTTTAAGAATTAAATCTGGACTAACAATAATCACACTCTTAAGATTTCAATTATATGAAGAATAAATTCTTGGCTTTATATCCACAATATGTGTTTCTTCTTCACCCATAAACAAGATGTGAGAGTAGCCCCCTGCAGTCTTCTTGCTCAGTGGCTCTTAAACTAGTAATGCTATAGCATCATCAGTGCAAACTACAATTTCAGAAAGAGTAAATCATAAACATAACATGTCAGGAACTGTAAACTTTGCAGCTGCATGTTAACACAGAAGTACTTCCGTCTTCTTTATTGTGCTTTAAGTGTAAGTTCAACCAGTTAAGTACAGAACTTAAAAACTGCTATGTTATTTTGAGAACCTATCCAGGTTTATATTAACATTTCTCTTACAGTCACTCGAGGAAGTGAGTGAGAAAGCTGGTGCAGATACAGTATGAGATGCACAGAGTCAAAATGCTCTCCCACTATTGCATCTGTCACTACTGCATCCGTCAATCTTAATTCTGGAAATGTGCAGCCAGTTTGTCACTGCAACTGAGTATTACTTCATATTAAATCCACTGCCTTTTGGTTCAGATCTCAAATGGGATTAGGACTGCCCCTTTTCTCATGTATTTCCTCTTTTTTTACTTTTTTCTTCCTTGCTTTTTCCTTCTAGGGCCTCATATTTCTCTAACAGAGGTCAAAATTGAGACCTTGTAGTTACTGCTTGCCTCCTCCAGCTGTGACTACATTTAATTTCCTTCTCTACCTACTTTACTTTGCTACCAACACTAAATTATGCTTTTAGCCCTCCAACAGCCAGTTGAGGAATCCCTAAACAGTCTGAGGATAGTTCTTGTTACGAGCACCATCACAAGAAGAGTGACTGAAATCCAAGTACATAAACTTACGATGACACACCTGAAGGATTTACAGTTTGAATGCAAACATGACTGTGCAAGAAAAAAATAAAAACCAATGAACACATGAAAAAGATACAAGCATAGGCTGGTTAAACCTTTGAAGCCTAGCACCTTCACTATAAGACTGTCAGTTGCTAAAGAACATCAGTATGGACTTGAAAACTCAAGGCTGCAGGGCAAGGTAATAACACCTGACAGTATGGATAAACAATGCAGTACCTCAACCAAATGTTTTACCCTGAGTTCAGATTAACACTGGGAGCCTGAAAGCAAACTCGCTTCATGGAAACTGACCACTAGTCACCTTTCTATGACAAAATTTTCATGTTTTAATAAAGATACAAAAGAACTGATGGTGTGTCAATTTAAAAATTGAAGCATAAAGGCCAATAATATTTTTTCCCAATTACATAGTAATGTAAAATCATTGAAAAGAGAAACTAAATAAAACTGGAGGACCCATAAATGGTATTTCTGTCTCAGATCTTTCAGGAAGTTATTACACGCTTCAGCCATTAGCATACAATGCAAATATATAACAAGATATTAAAAAAAGGGAATTTATAACTGAAATACTTAATCTTCTTAGCTATAGCAACAATAACAAGAACCACTATTAATAATGGCAATTCTTAGACTTAAGTAGTTACTATCATACCCTAACAATACACCAGAGACCTAAAAATCCCCCATGAGCACAACCGTGCATGCACACACACACCAAAGGGAGGTATCCCCCTCACAGGCATTCAGAGCTTTCCCTTGCAGTGCAGACAGAGGAAGCCTGGATCCCTCTGCTGTCAGCAGCTTGGCTCGTTCCACACCCGCACCACGGGGGGAACCTGCATCAGAGGTAAGTGGAGGTCAGGAGCTCATCGAATTGCCTCTATCCACAATCCAAGGTTTATATAATTCAACTTAATAATAGTGTCCATTCTGCCACAACACAACATTTATGGGCACAATTTGGCTTACTGCAAGACAAAAAGAAGTTTGACAGATAAAGTTATCACATTACAAAATAAACTTAGAGAAGCAGCCTATGGATTTACAAAGGAAGTCCTAAGTCTGAATAGGTCTGTTCTCTAGGACTGCTCTCCAGAAAAGCTTTAATTAAAGTTAAAGTGCGCAGTACTTTTAACAGAGAGAGCTTAAAAGAGATTCACTTCTGTGTTGGTTTCTTGGGACAGAATCTTAGAGTCAGTTTTCTGTTGAGGAAAACTCTGATTTTGTAGACTACAACACTATTTCTTGGGAACAAAGTGATAAAAACTAATCAGCTAATTCTGGTATGCAGGTTACCATAATGATCAAGGTCTTTAACAGTCTTGAGATAACCAGGTGCAGAAGTTAGAATGAGCAAAAAGCAGGGCAGATGACCCAAGAGGACCATTATCCCATACCATAAACATCACATTCACTATAAATTGGGGAGTTTGCTGAGGATGGCCTTTCTCTTCTTTCTCTTCTTGCCTCCTGCACCTTCCTTCTTCTTCCTCCCTCTGCCATGGCTGACATCTCCAGAGGGACTTGTTTACTGTCCTAACCCTGAGGCCTACTCCTCCACAATATTGGCTGAGGATAACCCTGCATATTTTATATTAACATTGTTATTATTAATACTATTATTTTATTAAATATATTTCTATTTCAACCCATGAATCTTCTTTCCTTTTCCTGACCTACCTCCCTGGTGGGGAGGAGGCATTTTGTGATAGAACAGTATAAACCATGATAACTTCCCATCAGGGTTCAGCTGCACTGAAATACTTCTTAAAAGAGCACTTAATTGAAATACTTCCCATTTTCATTTATCAAAATTCTTTCGCTCCATCCACTCTGAGGTTTATGCTTTTTTCTTTTTGTGAAGTTTTGCTATTTGACTGCTTAAGCCTATGTGGTAAGTATGCTGGAACTGATGGTTACAAAGAACCACAGCTTCCTATTGCAAATAGCACTGTAACAAAATGCACATTTTTAAAACGAGGGGTGTCAGCAGAAGAAGACAAGGACAGCAAGTGGAACTTGCAAGAAAAGGGAGGATACCTAGACTGGCACACAGGAAGGGAGCAGCCATGAAAAGGAGTGCATGGCAGAGGAGTATTACCTTTTGCCATATGTCACACTGTACAGAGGATGCCATCTTCTAGAACCACATTTTCCTGGGAAGATACCACAGCACTGGGAAAGACAACTGCCCAGGCCACAGGGCAGTTTTAAAAATTTTTTGTACTTTGTAAACTACATGCTTACTGATTAGACATACCAGATTTAACAACTGTATACGATTTGCTATACGAAACTTTAAAATAATGTAGGAATTGGTTAACTATGTTTTAACAAGAAAAGGATCTGAAAGTGCCTTTTTCTTTCTCAGCTATCACAAATTTGGAAAATTGGTACAACTTTGTATTTGTATTTGAAAATAACGCTGAGAAAATATTAAAGTGGATGGAGAGACTGCAGATGACACAACTGTGCAAATGTTCATATATACTGTGCTTTCACATCGTCATTTCATTTAACAGAAACAATGAGGCCTGGAATTTTTAAAGCCATTTTAGGGCCCTGGACACCAAAGAATCTTTAGACTTATTAGAAAGCAAGTATGCAATATTAAGACACCCAGATCTTGGAAAGGTTCTCTACTTTCAGTTTCAGAGAAGCATTTTACAAGAACAAGTTTTCAAAACATCACAATACCAATTTAAATCTTCCTTTAAATAAATCAAAACAACCTTCCCAAAGATGAAAGAATATATGCACGCCATACTGAAAAGTCTCATAATATGTTCCAGACTAATCTCCTTTTCATGCTGGTTCTTACATTTAATTGAAAGAGACAGCCTCTATGTATATCTCTCTTGATGCTGAATTCACTGCTCTGCTTCAATTCGGTACAATATTCTAAAGGCTCTGTCGACTGTTTGAAGGAAAGCTCAAAGTTACTTGGTGCCAGAGAGAAATGGAACTGTATAAGGATAGCAGAGTATTAAGGGTCAAAAATCATTTAGGTACATTTAAGTATCCTATTCATTAGGACAATGAAATATCCATACATGAACTATTGGTCCTATATATTCTATTGCATTAAATACAAATCAATGAAAACAATTTAATATCTAATTGAAGCACAGTCCATTCAAGTAAGTTTAATATTTCTCAATAAGGCACAAATATTAAAACTAGACTTGACTGTGATAAAACGCAAAGTAATCATATTATAAAAAAATCTGTGAAATAAGGTTTACATGAGCTTTATATGTCACTACACTTCAGCTATGGAATATTCTAAGATTATCATAGTAACATATTTACCCAAAGAGGGAATGATTTATTGAGTAGATACTGCTTCCCTGACGAGAATTAGTATGTTTATTCTTGCCAGTGACACAATATTTTGTAGCAGGAATTTTATGATGAGAAGTTTTCTTTTAAAGGCTTATTTATAATTAGCCTTTCTATTGAATTTCAGGGCCAACAAAGACTGTATTATTTATTTCAAGATATATTCCTGGTCTTTCTCCCACACACAAAAATTGCACAGCCATCTATGGTCTTTAATTCTGTTCTGTTTTAGATAGTTTGAAGAAGGAAACCATATTTGTATAATTGATAAGAACATATTGATAATAACATTTCCGTTAGATTTGTAGACAAAATATTTACCTATCAAAGACCAATATTTTAAATAGTAACAATCAATTCTTTACTCAAAGAAAAATATTTGTGTTATGATAATTAATAAATGGAGACATCTTTTAAAACATAAATTTTTCTTAACTGTAAAGTTAACCCAAAATGCCATTACTTAAAAGCTAGGAAATCCTGAAATGCTAGGGCTTCTCATTTAGAAGATCTGAACATTTAGTTTTCCTTTAATCACACTGATTAAATTTTACTGTATTTTTTCCCACTTCAAATTTATTATTAAATAAGAAAACTATAAGAAAGCAAACAGAAACAAGCTATATAGGTTTGATTTTACACAGAAAAAAAATGATCAGGTATAATTAGAAAAACTACATGTAGGAAAGGGTCATAGGTCCTTGTTTCCAGGATGCCTGACTCTAGACAATACTATGTTAAACCATTATTAAGAGACAGCATAAAAAAACCCTAAGAACTATTAATAAAAGCAAGTCAAACTTTACAAAACAGTAGTATAATTGAACACCTACTTGCTTCTGTAGCCATTGTTCTTGTCTTCTTTGTTTTCTCCTTAAGCTTTTCAACTTGTTTCTTTCTCTCTTATTCAGCTTTTGAGTGAAGGAAATACTGGTAGGCTGCACAGGGCCAACAGGTGTGAGGTATTGTTCCTCTTCTACAGCACTTGTAGAAAGGTTCAACATCAAAGGTGATCCAGCAGCAGCAGCATTCCCACAAGATTGTCCTATAGCTTTAAAATCACACTCACTTTCTGTTTCTCCGTGTACTAATTTGGTAAAGGAAGTAATGCAAAACCTTTTTTGTAGTTGGTCAGTGCTGGAACTGTATTGGTCCTGAAAAGCGCTATCATCTCTCCCACTGGACTCTAATTGCAAGCCACTTCGTGTGTAATCATTTTGGCCACAGTAAATTGTTCCCATACTGCAAGTTTCATACAATGTAGGTGACAAAACAAGTTTCTCTCTGATATTTAAATCCAAACTACGTGATCTTCTGTGAAAAGGTCTTACGGAGTATGTGTCATTCACAGGATACAAAGCAGAATGATTTTTTTTTTTATTTAATGCCTTTTTTGGAAGTTTTTTACTTTTCATCTCAAATCTGGGAGCTCTTACTTCTAGACAAAGTGCTTCTGTTAATCTTTCAGTACCATTATTATTTCTAGCCATGTATGAAAGTCCTTGATTTCTGATTTCCAAAGTTGCAGTTACCACTTCATGCCAGGTATCTTTGCTAAAACCAGACTGAATTTTGAGGAGAGGTAAGTGTTTTCCTGATGATTTTGCCAAATTAACTGAGAAAGCTGGCTGATAGTCAGTGCGACTTTTGCAGAAATGTATATTGACTAACTGTCCACAGGAACATTTTGTGTTGCAAACAAAGTTAAAGCCCCCTAAGCAGGCCTCACAGAACGGACAGTGCAGTTTTCCAATTGTCCACTGTGCCTATTGACAAGAAAAGAAAAAAACCAGAACACCCAATACATTCATTGAAAATAAATGATTAAGAAATCATTACTGGAGTTACTTTTCTCCTTTAATAAAAGTCTTTACTCTTTTTCAAAAACAAGAGACGAAACTTCACAGCAGAAAGAAAATCCACCATAAATAACATTCTGGTAAAAACTCTGCTTGCTGTAGAGATAACTAATTCTAAGAAATCTAGAACATGCATTTCAAAATGTAGGGGCTTTGAAATACATTTAAAATTTGGCCATACATAAAACAATGCTGCAATACTAATGAAAACATTAGATCCTTTAAAGCAGTGAAATCAATTTACCATGTTAATCTCAAATTGGCAAGCATAGTTTCTCAGCTGAGTCTTCTGAGTGCTGATACATTTCTTGCATACTAAGTACAGTGAAAAGAGATTTCTTACAAAGAGAATAAAGTTTTTTACTTTGCTTTCTCCAAAAAAGCTTGAAATGGTACTTTTATTTTGGAGCATGTATTATTACAACATAATCCGTGTGCAGATACCATAAACATCCTTAACACTCTTGCTATTATGAGACAGTTATTTTCATTATTTGTAATTCTATGAATTTAATTTCAATCCTAAAGTCATTTTTTCAAAAGAAAAAACATATCAAAGATCTACAAATGCCTACTTATTTGCACAACTATCAGTACTTTCAGTATATATATTAATCTGTCAGCAGAAATATTTTTGAGGATTAAAGTTATGCAAGTGTTTGTAGGATCAAAGTCCAAATGAGAAAAACATTATCAACTCCATTCACACATTACTTACTAGTGTGCCTAGAGTGGGGTTGAGCCATGAATACAGAAGCTGTCCAACACTTCTAGTTAAAGCATTGCTTTCAGTTGCAGATGTCTTTGCAAGAGTCCTGGTTTTGCTGGGATAGAATCACATAACCAATTTCCTATTCAGGAAAGCTGCATTTTTGAGAAGACTACTGCACTCGGAGTGGATGGGAACAAAGTTGATAGCACACTTTTTTGAAGCTTTTGGCCAGTGCTGGGATGCAGGTTGCCGTAGTGATCAAGGTCTTCAGCAGTTTTGAGTTAGCCAGGTGCAGAAGCTAATAGGAGTGAAAGCCACAGCAGAGGACCCAAACTGGCCAGAAAGATTATTCCGTATCATAAAAGTCATGCTCACTATAAACTGGGGAGTGTGCTGGGGGATGGCTCTCTTTCCTTGATGGTCAGTAGACCTAGAGGGTCTTGCCTGTCATTCTGCTCCCAAGGCCTACGCCCCAACTCATTGTGACCATTGCGCTTTCACTGGAGCTGCAGTGCTCACAGTGTTTGTTATTTAGCATTTACTGCTGTGAGCAAACTTCTTGAGAAAGTGGTTAAAATTGCTGCTCGTAGGACCTTTTTGAAACTCAGTTGCAGACTCAGCAATCCCACAGATAAGCAGAAGGCCCAAGCACATTATTTGAAGATAAAATGGTATCCCCCTATTGAACGGAAACCTCTTTGTCTGTCCTACTAACCCCATCTAGGAATGTCCAGGGATGAAATGTAGGTATCCTGTGTTTGTGTAGCCAAAGATGTTTCGAGAAATAGTGCTGATAATGCCCAATTAGCAGAATAAGTGACAAAATACATTTGCTTCTCGGAGAAAGGTGAAAAGTTTACAGTGATGAAGACAAAAAGCCTTCCTCCTGAAGACTATGAGCCTTCCTTCCCATAACCACCCAAAGACCACCAGAGTCGTAGGGTGCATGCCCAGATAGGAGGGGTTGTATGTTAATGGTTTTTGGAGGAATCCCCGCTTCGTATTAAGGAGCTCTCAGATATCTAATGAATATGTATGAATAGGTAGCATATAAACAATCACTTTGTAAGGGGAAATTGGAGTTCTCCCAAGGGATGATCCTGGGGACTCCCTGCGCATAATAAAGAATACCCGCTTTCTAAAACTCAAAGAGGAGTCTTGAAGTTTGAACTTATTTTCCAGCTTTCTTGGAATCAGTCTCATGACCACAGTACAGGCTGAGTATAACTTTGTGTATTTTATACTAATATTGGTTTTAACAGTAGTGTCTTATTATTATTTTATTAGATCTGTTTTTATTTCAACCCACGGATCTCCTTTCCTTTTCCCGATTCCCCTCCTCAGGTGGGCAGAGCTCATTGGGTAACAGAACAACTGTCTAAATGAAGACAGCAAGGTAGTCTGGGAAGGTGATTCCATGACTCATGCTTGTCTGATTGAAAGCTTCAGAAAGTTTCAATAAAACCAACTTTGCAATTTCAGAAAAAAAACTTGTGTGAAAAAAAAGATGTTATTTTCATATGCAATGCTATAAACAGTTCTAGAAACATTTCTTTGAGACACTTTCTCCTGTCTTGTGGGTTAAAACCTCAAAATTACACAAAGCATTGAAGATGTGTCTTTCGTCGTACCTATGCGAATCTGTTTAAATCTGGACATGTTTTTTAACTTAGAAAAAACAAGTCAGTTTACATATGCCCAAGGGCTTCCAAATCCCTGAAAATTCCTTGAACATGCAGAGTCTCTCTGTTTATAAGTCTGACCAACTTCTGCATATGCCATTCCCAAAAACGAATTAAGCTGGTTCAGAGATTTACTATGCACTCCCACGCTCCGTTTTCCAGATGCCACGGGCTACGCACAAAATTCAGGGAAAAGCACTTTCTAGTGCCTTTACTGAGTCCTTCTAGCACTCAGGCACTATGGAATAACACCATGGATATCCAAATGGAGAGGAGGAGTGACTCACAAAGATTAGGGAAGAACGCTAGGAGCCTGTCAGAAAGGGGAATGCAAGAGACAGTAGGGAAGAAAAAGGACATCTCTATGTCCTGTGTGCACAGAGACTGGGAGAGGAGGTGCAGTACAAGGGAGCCTGGGACTGATTTAGCATGAGCTTGGCAATGGACTGTGGAAGCATTGACTCAGTAAAAGAAGCAACAGCCTACTAATGGAGGAGGTGGTAGGGGGAAAATTAGCAAGATCTGAAAAGGAGCTGAGAGTACACAGATTTAATGACAGACTGTATAAAGAGGAAAAACCAGGAAGCTAAAACAAGTGAGGAGTGATGGGGAAAATAAAATGCAGGTCAATAAAGGTCACTAGCAGCACTAGCTAGATATTTATAATTATTGAAGATTATCTATACACTAATATGTGCATGAAACCCAGTGAGATTGGTTAAGAACAGGGACAGATGGTGAAAAAGAACCAGCTGGGAAGCAGTGGTTTTTTACAGCCTGCAAATAGACTTTGTGCTTATGTAAAATGATTTAGCCTTTGATTCAGGAGTCATACAGGAGAAAATAACACATGATCACAAAATTATTCAGAGCCCAGGAGAATCTAGGATTAAGTTAGAACTGTTTAAAAACCCCACACATTTATCCGTAAACCCACAGGATCTTTCCAAAGAAGTCAGAAGTGAATGAGGCAAGAGTTCTCAGGATATTAAAGGACAAAATGAATCCTAAGATACTGACTGAAGGTATTCACAGAGAATTGTATTCTTTGCCTCTGCCACCAGAGGAGCATTTCTCATCTGCAATCTTGAGCAAATATGTTAACCCTTTTCTGAGCAGTTTATGGGTTTTGTATTTCCCAGGTTCCTAGTCTTTCAAATGCAGAAGGTTGGCCATTTGCAGCTAAAGGTGAAAATAATAAAATTAGTATCAATATTTAATCCATTTTTACTGAAATAATATGCAAAGTAAAAAACTGCATCCTTATGATTAGACATTCAAGATTAGGCAATTCTGTAAAGTGAGGATATACCTCATCACCCCTAGTTTTCACACATATCGCCCACGATTAGTGTTTCTGAAACAGATACACTATTCTATCAAGCACTATTGAAGTATAAGAGATCATTCATTTTAAAAAGTTTAATTAATGTTTAACAAAATAAAATGTAGAGCAAAACAATGAAGAAAAATGAAACAAATAGCCGTAACATTTTTTTCTTAGTGTATCATTTTCAGGGTAGATTTGCTTAGATCAGAAGTTCCTTGTAACATAGTAAAACGGAGATACTGAAGTCTAAGCAGAAAGGAACGCAGATATCATTCATGTCTCGAAATTAAAGACTCATCAGAGAAAAAATGTACGGCAAAAGAAAACCACTGTTTCTGCTCATTGTATCTATGCAACAACATTAACTTTTAGACCTAAAATAACTGAACGAAAATACCTAGCTGAAAGAATCAGTACAACAGGAAAATTGTGAGATGGTTTGTAACTTCAAATAGGCAGTTAGAATTTAAAAGCAGTGACACTGGCTTGTCATCAGACCTTTGAATTTGCAGGAAGGTAACTACTTGCTATTCATGTGGCATAATAGCACATTAAATATAAAAGTTATCACATCATATTCCAACAACTCTTCTCTTACCAAACCCCAAGTCCAGTTTTATGGAGAAACATGCTTCTTATTGTCACTGTAAACATATACATTAGTACTGCAAGATAAAATGACCAATGCAAACCAAAACCCAAAACCAAGATAATTAATACAATTTTAAGCATTTACAAAATATGCAGAGGTGCCCATGACAGTTATTTGGACAAACATAAATACATTCACCTATAAGTGGGCAGGAACAGAATTTATCACTTGTAGTATTTGTGCATATGTAAAAAAAAAAATTAAGAGGGAAAAAAACCCTCTGTAAATGGTACTGATAAAAGTTACTTCAAAAACATCCCTCACTTAGAAGAGCTCTGTAATTTATGTGGACCTTAGCAAAAAAGTGCCCTTGAAATTAGTTCCCATCATATATTTCACATTTTGTTGAATGATAAAGATGTAAGCAAAAAAGATCTACCTTTTCAATGACGCATTTCACCCACTCTGGAATGGTGTCTAAGTTCACATGGCATATGTTGCAAGACTGCTGAGCAGCATCTAAAGGTTGTGATATCTGTTGAAAAAAGTATTGCACTGATATTCAACATTCATGTAAGCTTATTTTTGTCTGAATACTGCCAGAAGTCAGCTTCAAAAATTCAGAAAATATTTTAACAAATGATAAAACTCAAATATGTTGGTGCATTCTTTAAGCTAAAAATCAGGTAGGTGCTGTCAATAATTCTTTGTTTCTGAATCTAAGGAGATTGAACAGACTCCAATAGGGAGATGAAGGCATTTGGAGGTGGTTTTATGTTGTTTACAAGAACAGAAAGGATGCAATTGTTTATCTTCCAAGCTTATCTGGAAATTGATTTCAGAAGCACTATCAGCTGGCATAATTTTCCAGTAAAGATGGGAAAATTTAAGTTCTAGTTTATATGAAGACTGTGGTCAGTATTGCATAACTATGCCACAAATAGTTTTAAACTGATAAACCAGGAAGTCTTAGCAACTTCTGAATTTTTACTGCAATGAGATGACCAACTGAATAGAAAACAAAATTTAAAAAACTGTAGCATTTTACTGATACTGAATTAAAAACAATTACCTAACTACTTTTTAGCACAGAAGTGATACAAGTGTAATTAAAACTTTTAATATGGTTTAGTATGTCAGTAAAGTTATAAAGATTGCTAAAAATACAAGGAAATTCTGGTGAGTGTTAAAGTCTTAAAATCAGCTGTTAAAATTCAAGAATATGGAAAATCACGGACTTCTATGTTAGGAAACACATGGGAATAAAAGTTTAATTATGCTGAAAATTGAAAGTGGGGCTATACACAGAAGACAGAAGTTTTCAGAAATTCTCCAAGTAATGACAGCAGACAGATCTGTTTGCCATGTGTATGCTATTGCCTTCCTCCTATCTGTGGAAAGTACCTGTACTTCAGCTTGGATATAATTCTGACATAATTGTATCTACTGCATTCATAACGTCAACATTTGGTTTTAAGACTTGTTCTAAGATCTTCCTCTTTTACTCATATTTCAGCTATGTCTTTGTCTGAAGGTTTGAAGTTCATCAGGGAAAGCCCACATACTGGAAACATTACTTTGCTGCCCAATGTCTTAGAAAGTAGAGTCAAATTATGGGGTTTTATCTGCTATCTACATAATTAGAGAAGGAGTTCATTCAGTCTTCTGCACAGTGAAGATAGATCTCCACTAGTCATTAAAAGCTCCAACATAGTGTATGGGCAAAGATAGCTTTTTCTTTTCACTACATTTTTGCCATGAAATGAGTTGGAATTTCCATACACACCCCCAGAAAAATGCTTCAAACCATGCACAAAATAAAAACCCCTCAAGTATAAAGCATGAAAAATATTCCAGAACCTAAAACTCTGCAAGGGAGAGATTAAAATGGGATTTATTAATAATTATATCAGGATCTTAAAAAATAATAACTTTGGTCCTACCTCTATTGGTTATACTCTTCTCCAGTGCCAAAAAAGAATGCTGTTCTATTTCTAGTGCATTAATTAAAAGGATCAACACCTTCCCTTATATTTGCTTTTTTGCTTTGATTCAAGATCATAGGATGCAAGCACAGTCTTCTTGGCACATTTGGAAAAAGTATAACTCTTCATGATTACTAACTGCCATTATAAAGCAGCAGGAAATACTCTCTCATTGTCTTATTCCATATTATTTTTCCATTTACTTTAATAAAGATGATGTAAATTTCGAAGTGGTATTTTAGCCTGGCAGGGCAACACCCCACCTCTGGGCAGGCTAATCTTCTGAACTATTTTTGTGTGCAGACTGTCCTCAACTTTTTCAAAATGAAGACTAAAAGTTTCTGATGTAGCAATATTTGACACACAGTTAACAACCACAGTGGAAATTAGTGTCAGTATTTAAAACACACCTCAGCATCAAACAGTTCTCTGTTAAGAGATACTAAAACAAAAAATGACTGCACTAAAACTGTGAAAAAGAGCTCATTTTTGGATGAAAAATAGTAACACTATATACACAATTTAGTAGTTAAATGTATCATGAATACCAGCCTTCATGTCTCAGAACATAAAGGTGATTACTGCCTACTTGGCTTCAGTAGCACTACTGCTTACAATACTCTCTAGGAAACTCCGTATTTTGTACTCATCTCCACAGGAGATTAATTACTAAGTGAAGGCAAGTCTAATACTTCTTTATTTAAACCAACGGCACTAGAAAAAGTTGCAAACCCTCTCCAGATGCTATACTTACTTCTTTTCCATGACATTTTGCAAGGCAAACAGAATTTGCTATGTATTTTCTGCAACTCCAGCAACATAGCGTATCGGCCTCTTCGTTACTCATTTCAATTTGTGATTCTTAAGCTCTGTGTGTCTGAAAAATCTGTAGAGACCACAAAAACATACAATTCAGTCACCTGCTGAAACCACACATACTTTCCTCTTGCAACCCAGAAGTCTGTAAGTAGTCTCTTCACTATAGAGGAGACTAATGCTTTATTTGCAAATGGTCTCTGATGTTTTCTTAATTTTCTGTTTAGTGATTTTACTTTTCAGCTTAGACTCTTCTAAGTGGCTGAACTTGCTGAAACTAACAGCATGTTTTTTTCAGACAGCGTTCACTTCTACAAGTGATAATACTTGTACGTTATGTAAAAATGACAAGGCCACTGTATCACCATGGGTGCTGTATCCACACCTGGCGAGAGGAGCAGGAGAGACAGGACAGATGACTCAAAACTGACCAACAAGGTATTCCATCCCACATACATCACACTCAATATAAAGCTGAGGGACCACAAGGGTCTCGCCCCTTTCTCTGCCCTCTGCTCTTCTTCTGCAATGGCCGAAGTCCGAGCAGAACCCTGCTAGTTTGTCTGCCTCCGATCCTGATCTGTGTGTTCCTGAATCCAGTTCCTGCATCCTGCTTCCACCTGCTGCTGGGTCCGGACTGGGATTTTTCCAGTGCCCTGCTCTGCAGAGCTTCTGGTGACATAATCGTCATTGGGGGGAGGATTTTATATTGGTTTTATATATATATATATGTATATATCTGTATATATTTCATGATTTTCCTATTTACATTATTATCCTGTAGTATTGGTATTATTGTTTAATTAAACCTTTTAGTTTTCTTTTCCGGCCCGTCAGTATCTCTCCCTTATTCCCTTTTCTCTTCCCTTTGAGGGAGGGAGAGCGGGTAATAGAGAGCATCTGTCCAGGATTTAGTGACCAGCCCAGCCCTAAAACACAACACTCCCTTAAATTATTCTGTGTGGGAAGATCAGTACTACCAGTGCAAATGAGCTTTTCACAGAACTGAGTCAACCTCCTTGCAAAAGGGAGACCTATATTAAGATAACAAGAATGATAAGACAAATATTCTCTCTTTGTGCCTTGCTGTGTTTTGATGTCTCTCGGGTCTTCACTAATCTGTTTCCAAAGTCTTCTCTTTTCACCATGTTTTCTCCAAAGGTCCTCCAACGCTTCTTTCTTTCTACCTGCTTCTGTTTCTACCCCCTTGTGCTAGCTATATGAAAAAAAAATCTATTTTACATCTACACACTCAACTCAAGCACTGTGCGAGGGCTATGTCTGCCCACAGTGCTAAAGTGCACAGTGCTTACTGACAAGGAAGCTGGGGAACAAAACTTGAAACCAATATTAAAAGAATCTCTGTTCTTCCACAGTCCAAATGTCTGATTTTGCAACTCTTTCGACAATTTTATTTTTATTTAGTTTTCACTAACTAAAGAAACTCTGAGGTCCTCAATAAAGGCTGCCTGAAAGGAAGTTCAGCTTATTGAGCCATACAGAATTTTGTGTTTTTCCCATTTCTACCTTCCTCTTTTCTGCCTTGTTTTTGGAATAATCAAAGACTATGAAACACACTCACAGAGGCTGTTCATTACTTTTCATCTATATCTGAGGTCTTCTTTCAGCAATTTCCTACTGTTTCTAAATATACAGAGAGTCTGAGATACAGTTTGACAAGAACAGAAGCACATGTGCACACATTAGACTCCTAGCTCAAGTGTACATGCAACTTTTAATAACCAGATCCATGTTAAACTTAAAAAGTGAAGTGAAGGCAAACATTAAATATTTTCTTACAATGTCACAATAAACTAAAATGAATTTTTGTTAAGATTCCATTAATCTATTTTAATGTAGGTTAAGATGGCCAAGCAACAGATCATGGAAGAGACACTTACAGAAAAGGCAGAATTTACACTGAACACTGCTCTTGTTCATGACAGAAATGTGATGATTCAAATACCTTGACTTAAGCAGAATCTCCCAAGTTTTTATTAACCTTGATATATCAGTGCTGCTACTCTGCATTCCAGACACATTCTGAGAGGGAAATGTATAAAAATGCTGGACCTCTCTAAGAATTACCTTTTTTTAGGAAAAAAAAAAGTAAATACAGGCTCTGAAAGATTTTCACAAGCATCATTTATCACTTTGCTGTGATAAATGCAGCATTACACTTCACAGGGTATTGAAGGAATGATTACTAGTTATGAATTTGTTTGTATCACTCAAACATCTTAAAGCTGTTCTAATTAATGTATTTTTTCACAATTTCAGAACATACTTCTAGAATTAATTTCATCTTACAACAGCTCAGTGAGAACCTCAAATCTAAGACCAATCAGGAAGGACTGAAAGACCTTCTGCATTAGGCTAGCTCAGACCATCTACTATCAGCCATATCCCCATCTACTAAAACACACTCTTGAAACATATTACAGTTAGTGATATACATCTTGCATGCCTTATATGCTGTATCTGTGTATGCAAATAGTATACATTTAAGGCTCTGTATACATTCTGTTCCCCTTATTCTAACTGTTATAGAAAAAGCTGTTTTGGTATCTGTTGAACAGCTGCTACATTTGAGGCTGATGATGCTTACTGGAGCAGGATATAAGACAATAGGTGATGAACCTCTGAACCACCAAATAAAGGACTGATGGATAAACACACTTGCTGTATTTAAAAGACAAAGTTCAATGATGTCTAAGGATCACTGGTGTTTGAACTGATGTAAACATTTTCCCCACCTTAACAACACCTAACAAGCACACACTATTTTACTGCAAAATAATTGTCAATTTTTTTATTTATAGACTTTAAAATGTCAAAAGTTCTGAGTAAAGAAATAAACACAGAAACCGAATCTTCTGTTGAAAATCCAGTCCAGAACTTCTTTACGGCTAGCTTGCTCCTTGTCCCCAAAGGTGTAAGAAAATGAGTACAGGAGGACAAGTAGTTCTCAATGGCTTTTTGTTCAAAAGTCACCTGTGACCCCTTCAGAACACTGAAGCCATGAAGATTACAATAATAAGTAGGTTGCAGTAAGAAAGTAGGGCACGGAAAGTTGAGCACTGGTTACCTAGAGTCCTGAAAAAATAGTAGATGAGTGGCAGCTTTGAAGAATGACAGAGAGATGCTAGGTGAGCAGTCCTAGCCAACAAGTATCCATACCAGAAGTTACTGCTCCCAGAAAGGGAGGAGCTGACACTTTGCTGGACAAACAATTGTGGAAGGTATTTAGGTACCTGTGAAAACATCCTGCTAGCTTCTGATCGCCAAAGAGACACTTTAAAAACTATACTTGAGACATTTTAAAAAGTATTCTAAACCAATGTTTCTCAATAAAGTAGAACTTAGATGGGAAGACAGTAGCACTTAGATGGGAACACAAAAAGAAAGTTTGAAGAGCTGCCTTCAGGCTGACAGAGAAGCAGAGCAGCAAGATGCGTGAAGAGCTGTGACATCTGCTCCTGTGCCAGCTCCTGACTATGAACTTTGCTACCAGTTCAGCTATTGTTGTGTGATCAGCTTCCATATTATAGTCCACTGGTTGATAAGAAAGGGTGGTCAGTTTGTGATACTTTCTTTTAGAGTAACACATGCAATTAAAAGGCAGTTAGCATAAAAACAGGAAAGAACATAACTTGCGACTTACTTCTTAACTTGCTAAAACATCCTATTGCATGCTACTGAAGTCAACAGGTCTACCCAACACGGCAAGGGAAGCAATGTTTAAATCGCATTGACAGGGAACAGACCTATCAGGTCAGTGGAAAACCACGGATCGGCGTGTAATCACTTTCTTGCCTGAGATCCTGCAGAGCAGTACAGCCCGTCTCATGCTCTTACCTGTACAAACATTAGCTGCTGCCCAAAATAAAGGACTAAACAAGGAAGAACACGGTGCCCACGTCC
>NW_010183459.1:0-7930 GCF_000695765.1 Mesitornis unicolor
TAGAATATATGAGAATATATATCTGGTATATAATTTATTTTTAATATAGCAATATATGCAGACAATTAAATATTAGTTTACCACCACTCAATAATATTTTATTTCTTCAGTCCTCTGTACTGAGTCTCTCTAATTTTCTTGCAACCACATAGCCATCTTGCCCTTTGTAAGGTTTCTCTCTCAGAGTGCTTCAGCTAAAACACATTTAGCTCTTGATGATGCAAGGAATCTTTGCAGCCAAGATGAAGTTTTGTCAGGAACTGCAAACTAGCTGAAATTTAGGTTTGTTTGTTTGTTTGTTTTTTCATTAGAACTTTTTCTGTCTCTTATTAGTAAGCCTTCATTTAGAAAAGAACCAATAAACATTCACTTGGATAGCTGTCTTAGAAAATATTCCTTTGCTGCAAGGACTTTCTTTGTTGTTTTATGGGGATTAAATTTCCAATTGTATATTTCTAACATTAATATTCATCCTTGCACAGTAACTTCTAATCCACATATTAAAGTTTTTTTTTTCTTGTATTTGACATCTTAGCCCTTGTATATTTATTATAGTCTTGTAACAAAGTGGTTTATCAAGAACTAATAATTAATTTCAAGCATTAGAGTATGAACACAGTGCTGCTGTATTTGGTATTCCTTTCTTCAGAGACTGTTATCCTTCTTTGTGCCTAAAAAGTGTAATAAAGGTAGGAGTCTGAATCCCATTAAAGTTATTGTAAAGCTGCTCCATAAAATTTTCTCTCAACTTCCCTGCTGGGAATTGCCTGAAGCATGTTCATATTCCTCAAAAGATTATGGTGGTAGAGGTCTAGACTAGCAGGAGCATTGTTTATAAATATTCTCAGTTTTTGAGTGGAAAGTGATTTCTGGTTTGGTTTACATTTTTTTGTTTGTTTTGGTTTGGGTTGGGTTGGGTTTTTTTAAACTATGTACTGATGTTTTTAATGCACAGTAAAAAGTTCAATGTAAGAAAGTTTTGATGGAAATTTTCAATAAAAAATATTGCTTTTTAAAAAAAACACCCTGAAGGCTTTTTTTCAAAACTAATTTGAAAATTGAAGGCTTTTTTCGTATCCCTCATCATCTTATCATAAAACAATGTTTGCAGATATGGATGGATATACAGTAAGATTAATTTTCACTGGAACTGAAGTGTTATCAACATTTTATGTAAGTGAAGTACAATTTACATGGGTTATTTAAAGAGTAGCGTATGTGTTTGAACACAGCATAAAGGAGATCACACCATATGTACGGGGAAAAAATAACTAAAAAAGCAAGGTGTTAAATAGTCTTTTCAATTGTATTTTATACAGTGTGTCTTACACAAAACAAAATGAATGTTGTTTGCATTGAAAGGTCCCTCAAAAGTCTCCTTTGTTACCTATAATTGAGACCTTCAGTATTAAACATAAAATAGCACAGATTCTATTTCAAGTATATTTCAAACTTCCAGATGAAGAATTATCGATCGATGCTATTACCAACAACAGCAAAAGAAATTGAGTGCTTAAAAAAAACCTTTCTTCATATTTTCTTGATTGTAAATGGTTACTAGGACTTCTGTAAAAGCTAAAGTTCACAGGAATAACACCATAATTATGCAGAAGGTGGCAGTGAGATGTATATAGTCTACATAATCTTAGAAATGCACTGTTGAGATATGCTTAATATTCATTAGATGTTCTCTGGTTCTCCCTACCTCAGTCTATTGTGAGATGCAGTGGAAGTGAAGAAAGGGTCTATTTTCACTTGCAAGTTGTAACACAATTTGTGATGCATTAAAGCAATGATCCTTGAATCTGCTGCCCTTGATAGTGATTCCAAAAGAATACCTGCTGTGCAGTATGAAGAGGAAGCTTCACAGTGCATTTCATTGATAGTGGAGAAACAATGAACTTTGATGTCTATTGTGCATATTATATTATTCATTCATGTGTTCTTGATACATTGTCTGTTTTATGGATTTGGAGTCATAAGTATTACTGTGAGTTTAATCAGCATGACAAGCAGGTCTGGTATATTTCCCCCTCCTGGATAATCCCTCCTGCTTGTATTTCCACAGCCTTTTTATCCCATCTTCAAAGGTTCATATTCAAGCTACCGTCCTTCTGGGCAATAGAGTCTGGGTAGCAGTGCTTTTAATCAGTCTGTCAGAGCCACTCTGCAATCAGACTGAGATGTACTTATTGATCAGTTGATCCTTCCTCCCTTTAGGAATCTTGCCACTTCTTCAGTATCTTCACTGTGCACATTACCATTCACTTGCATAAAATAACTTTGTGTGTAATAAAGATGATATGATTTTTCTGTTAGTCATTCTTTCTGTTTCTCCTAGCGGTGTCCAAATACCCTGTTCTTCCCACTGAGTATTCCAAGGAGCACAGTTATCACACACATAAAATATATCTCTGATCTGGCAGTTATTCTGCTTTCCAGACTACATGCTTTTAAACTTGACCAACATCCATCAGTTATATAAACTGATATACGTACATTATATCTTTGACATATGTTATGGTTTAAGGGTTAACAGACTGAAAGGATGGGACGGGTGGTGTCTGTAGGACCCTGGGAGGTCCGAGATCAGAACTGTTCCCTCCCCTTTCCAGCCACAGTCTAAAAAAAAACAAGGAGGTCTGAGATTTCCTGGGCTTTTCCTGGCTTTCTGGATGGTTTCCTGTGGCATCTCGGGGTGGCTGGGCCTAGCTCCACGTGCTCAACAGCCATCCACCACCATTTGCTTCTCGGCACCACTGAGGTCCCTGGTGACGAGTCACAGCATCCACGAGGCACTGCTCGGACACTTCCACTCGGGACTACTGGGATCGGGTTTTGTATATAGTTAAATATCCTTTGTCCCTTATTAATCCCCTTTTTCTTTCTCCTGTTGTTTTCATTAAACTTGTTATAGTCTTGACTTCCAGCCTTGTGTGAAGCATCTTTTCTCTATTCCCTTTTTATTTTAAATCCTCCCCTGGGAGGGTAGAGGACAATAGAGAGGAAATCTTGCTCCCTGAGCTTGCCCTGAGCCCTAAACGGAGACAGACATATTTTATTTTCATTAGGAGTTTTTTTAATGTGTGTAATTTTAAGATGCATTGCAGTGGCTAGATCTGATGGAAAACAGTTGTGTCTCATTTCGTGACTGAATCAGAAGACTCTATACAGTACAGAAAATAAGCATCCTAACCACAGCTAGTGCCATATTACATTTCTCACTATCAACTCTCTTTCATTTTTCATTTCTTTACCTGTCTCTGCAGTCAGATGCAGAGTTCTGACTAGAACAAAAAGGTAACTGCCATCAGTATTCTAACTTTGCTCAAATGAGAGAAAATGACATCTTCCATTTTCTGCAGTAATCAGAAAGATTTCTTTTGGAGAGAGGAATGCTTTTTATTGGTATTTCTGCTTTTCTGAATGATAGGAATGATAGCTTGCTGTTACCAAGCTGTTTTTTTTGAAAGGATGCCTTCACTTGGCCCTTTGCCAGTGACCCTTTGTTCTCTTAGCTAAAAGCAGGTAAAATATCAGTATCAACTCCTTTCTTTCATCTTGTCTCTCTGAGTAACTTGGCTGATGTTCCAGAACTGGCACTGCTTGGAGGGTTAAGACCTGTCATAGTGGATATAGCCAAATTTCCTTACTCTTCTTTTGTTACGCATCACACCGAACTTTGTTCCAGTCTAGCAGCCTCTGGCAATAAGCTGGAAAGTGAGACTGAGGCTGATGAAATCCAGAGGACAAAATAAAAATGCATGAAAAATTTTTATGACAAATGTACAGTTAAATTGATAGGTACTATGTCCAAGGTGCCTATAAAATGTAGGGAGTACTGATACATATTTGAGGCTATAGTAGTTACACACCTCTGTAATATTGGAGATGTTTTATACTTTTTTCATGCTCTGCCTGCACAAAGTTGTTTAAGAGCAACTTCAAAGCTCTGTGAAGGAATGGGATTTGGAGAAGATTACCACCTGTAGGTCATCGTGTCATTCAAGGCTTGTCCCATCTCTCCATTTTCTTTGGTTGGATTTTAACCAGATTTTAAAACAGAAAAACACAAGAAGAGGAGTATCTATAGGCCCAGCATCAACCAGGTGATCTTGTCCTTCCTAAGCCAAGAAAAATGAGTGTGGCTTAAAAACTTGAAGCTATTGTCAAAACAAACAAAAGAAACCCCCAAAAATCAAACTGCTATCAATCAGTTGATTAAAAAAGTACCACTAAGAAAGCATTTGAGCTCTTTTTATAGTCTTCTGTTTTTCTGGGGCCTAAGTGTACACTAAGGTTGTATTTTCAAGCTTCTTTTCTCTAGTACTGGCACTTCGGAAATGAAATGTCTTTCATAATTATCTAACTAAAACAGCCTAACGAAAGCAATAAATACTCTGATGTTTAAAACTGTAGAACTGGTAGCATGAAAAAACAAACACATAAAGACTTCAACTGAACAAAGAAGAACTGCAGAGTAACAGACTGAAAAATAACCCTTCAAAACAATTTAATGTGAAATTGGTTTCTTTAAGCAAGCAGCAATTGCGCTTCCTAGCAACAAAAGATTTCTCAGTTATTTATTTGCAGGAGTGTTGAAAGCACAACAGTACTGAAATCAGAGACTCAGGTCTTTGTTTGATGTATGTATGTATGATCACAAAACATAATCTCATTTTAGTAATGTGATGCTGTTATCAGATTTAGTAAAATTCATAGCATGAGCAGATAAAATCGGGCAGGGTCATCCAGTAAGTATAATAACACTATGGTGTAAAAGCAGCTTTGAAAGTCTCGTGTTTGGCTGCTACTTTCTACTTTCAGACAGCAGAGACTGATTAAGTAATAGTTTTGTTTGTTTTCTTTTTTTTCAGCTTTTTCTCCCTGACTATGGTCAGCACTAACAAACTGTCTTCCAGGGAGAAGTGATTCTACCTCCAGCACCACATATCTTTTGGAAAAAAATAAAACCCTTCCATAGCAATGTCTGATCAAACTGTTTACAGTATTCTGGGTTTATAATCGCCTTAGGCCTTTGTTTTTCAGTAAAATAGATGATATGCTTACTGTCCTACTGCAACAGTTCCGAAGTTCAAGAATGAAAGGGAACAGATGCAATAGAAGAATATTTTGCTTTTAAAAACAAAATGTCAGGTCACCCTACTCTTTCTCCTAATCCAATGAAGCGTTATCGACTTTTTGAAAGTGTGAAGTGTCCTCTATTCATATTAATTTCATCTAGTATTTCCAGTATCTCAAGAAAACATGGCAGTATTAGAACTACAGTAACTCCTTTGTTCTTGTTAATAAGTTGGGTAGATTTTGCTCTATGTACCTACGTGCATCCCTATAGTAATATAAATCTCTAATAAATTAGGTTAGTTTTCAGGTTTTCCCTGAGCTTTCTGCTGTCTATTTTTTGAACAGTAATTTAGAAAAAAATCAGATTTATTTTAATAATATGGCAGTGTTAAAAGAACTAGATAAAAAAATTTCCTGAAGAATAAAGGCTATGCCAAATTTAAGTATTTTAGTGCAAAATAATCATAGAATCATAGAATGTCTTGGGTTAGAAGGAACCTTTAGAGGTCATCTAGTCCAACCCCCCTGCAGTGACCAGGGTATCTTTAACTAGATCACGTCACTCAGAACCCTGTCAAGCCTGGCCTTAAATGTCTCCAGGAATGAGATCTCCACCACCTAACTGGACAACCTGTTCCAGTGTTTCGCCACTCTCATAGTGAAGAACTTCTGCCTAATGTCTAATCTACATCTACCCTGCTCTAGTTTAAAACCATTGCTATAATGTATATCACTGGACAATTTCAAATAAGAATTATTTTAAAATAAAATATTTCAATTCAAATTCCCTTTGTTTTCTTTTTAGCCCAAATTTTCCACTTGACTATTACATTTACTTCATATCATTTTACACTGAGTACATAGTGTTTCTGATCATTTATATTGGTTTCTTCATCTCTTAATTTATGTCTGATGGTGTGTTTTGTGCCTGTTGGCAGAGGAAGTAAGCCACAACTCCTCT
The DNA here is from genome assembly GCF_000695765.1 of Mesitornis unicolor. Taxonomy (NCBI): domain Eukaryota; kingdom Metazoa; phylum Chordata; class Aves; order Mesitornithiformes; family Mesitornithidae; genus Mesitornis; species Mesitornis unicolor. The sequence continues at coordinate 6,047 of NW_010183459.1, forward strand.
GACTGAGAGCTTTTTTGAAAGGTTTTCCCCGATCCTATGTTTTACAGTATATCCTTTTATATGGACTTTGCCCTATAGGGATTCTACACAGTAAGAGGCAGTAACTGGTTATTTTCCTAACCTCCTTAAAAGCCTTCCTTTATTTCTTTTCTCTATTTTTGCAAGATGAATCAAAAATATGATGAAAAAAATTATATTGAAAAATGCAAGGTTTTTGTTCTTACTTTGTTTCATTTTGTTTTGTTCTGTTTTCCTCAGAAAAGGGGGGGGAAACAGTACTAGTGTTCTGATACCTCTGCCAGTTCTGGTAGTAACATTTATCCATCCATTCTTACAGCCTATCAAAATATCATCATTAATGGATTGCAGGATATATCTGCTCTGAACCAGTCTTCTTTCTTTAGACATTTCATAGAGTCATAAAATTATAGAATATATTAGGTTGGAAGGGACCTTTAAAGATCATCCAGTCCAACCCCCCTGCAGCAAGCAGGAACAATGTAAATAGATCAGGTTGCTCAGAGCCCCATCAAGCCTGACCTTGAATATCTCCAGGGATAGGGCCTCCACCACCTCTCTGGGGAAACTGTTCCAGTGATCCACCATCCTCATATTGAAGAACTTTTTCCTAGTATCCGAACTAAATCTACCCTTTTCTAGTTTAAAACCATTACCTCTCATCCTACAGCTATATGCCCTAGTGAACAGCTCTTCTCCAGATTTCTTATAAGTACCCTTTAGATATCGGAAGGTTGCTAATAAGTACCCCCAGAGCCTTCTCTTCTCCAGGCTGAACAGTCCCAACTCCCTCATCCTATCTTCATAGGAGACATGCTCCAGCCCTTTGATCATCTTTGTGACCCTTTCCTCGACTAGCTCCAGCACTTCAATATCCTGGGACATTGTGCTGGGGACTCCAAAGCTGGGCAGAGTACTCCAAATGAGATCTCACCAGAACAGAGTAGAGGGGCAGAATTACCTCCCTCAATGTGCTGGCCACATTTTTTGGGATGCAGCCCAGGATGCGGTTGGCCTTCTTGGCTGCAGATGCACATCCTGCTGTCAATATCATTAATGAAGAAATTAAACAGTACTGGTTTCAGTGCAGACCCTTGAGGGACAGCACTTGTCACCGTCTTACATCTGGACATCAAGCCGTTGACCACTACTCTCTGGATGCGATCATCCAGCCAATTCCTTATCCACTGAACAGTCTATCTGTCAAATTAATACCTCGCCAAGTTAGAAAGAAGGATGGTGTTGTGGGGGACAGTGTCAAAGGCTTTGCAGAAATCCAGTTAGATGACAACCATAGCTCTTCCCTTGTCTAATGATACAGTTACCCCATTGCAGAAAGCCACTAGGTGGGTCAGGCAGGTCTTTCCCATGCTGGCTGTCTCGAATCACCTCCCTGTCCTCCATGTGCCTCAGCATAGCTTCTAAGGAGGATGTATTCCATGATCTTCCCAGGCACAGAGGTGAGGCTGACAGGTCAGTAGTTTCCAAGGTCCTCCTTTCTATCCTTTTTAAAAAATGAATGTGATATTTCCCTTCTTCCAGTCACCAAGGTCTTCACCTGACTGCCATGACTTTTCAAATATCATGGATATTGGCTTGACAACCACACCACCCCATTCTCTGGGATGCACCTCATCAAGTCCCATGCACCTGTGCATGTTCAGGTTCCTCAGATGGTCACAAACCTTATACTCACTTACACTTTTCTCCCTGGTCCCTGTCTTGTGGGCTGTCAACTTGAGAGCTGTGAGGTGAGAGGTTGACAGTGAAGACTGAGGCAAAAATCTTGCTGAGAACCTCAGCCTTCTCCTCATCTGTTGTTACTGGTTCACCACTGCTGCTCATCAGGGATTGGACACTTCCTTT